>NC_089220.1:38606543-38906543 GCF_963924675.1 Phocoena phocoena | reverse complement strand
TACTGCTTACTATTTAGCCCATCAAATCTCCCAGGCGTGAAAAGGGCAGTGCCATCTTCCAGGGACCACTTACCATGGTGGTCACTGCCTGTTGATCACTGTCAGCTTCTTAGTAATCTGCTAAACTAAGTGGTGTAGGAATTTGATTAAATCTTAGGATTCTGAATTGGCTCAAAACAATTCTTTCAGTAAGGGCAAGAAATTTGCAAGTTAGAAGAAGTGAAGCATATCAGAGATAAGATTTCTGAGCACTTGGGAAATCTGTTTTAAAATATAATAAAAGGGGGCTCCAGCTCATGGTGTGATTTACATGTTCTGAGAATGCAGAGATGGTGCATATGGGCCTGGACCTGGGCTCCCAGGAGTTCAAGGTGGGCGGGCTTTTAATTAGCAGTAGAATCAGTCTTTGAACAGCTACTTTCTGTAGACAGGAAATTGGTTGCCAGAGGTATTGATTCTTGTGCTGTGCTCTTGACCAGCCAGCCCTGGAGGGCCTGCAAGGGAAACCTAACTAGGGTATTTAATGAGCCGAAGGCCTTCTGCCAGACGCTATTTCCTACTAGAAGATCCATCTTCCTCTGAATATAGTAGTTTGTTTTTCCCCTTTAACAAGGAAAATATGACTTGCCAAAAAGCAGTACATCGAGACAAAAAGGTAAGACTTTCTGCCTTCAAGATTAATGAACCAAAAGGTTGGTGTGTGTGCAAAACCTTCTCATTCCAGAGGAAGATGGAGCAGCCTCCATGTTTGGGGGTAATAATTGTATTCTTACCTAAGGCCAGAATGAGGTTTTTAGAGTCCCCAAGCTCTGAAAAGATGATAGTACCCACCCCTGTCGTGTAATTTGTAATGATGGAGGAAAATTCTAAACCAAAATGCAAGAAAGTTAAGCAAGACAAACAGTTAAGATTTCCTATCAGGGCTTCCCTGGTGGCGCAGTGGTTGAGAGTCTGCCTGCTGATGCAGGGGACACGGGTTCGTGCCCTGGTCCGGGAGGGTCCCACATGCCTCGGAGCGGCTGGGCCTGTGAGCCGTGGCCGCTGAGCCCGCGTGGCCGGAGCCTGTGCTCTGCAACGGGAGAGGCCACAGCAGTGAGAGGCCTGTGTACCGGAAAAAAAAAAAAAAAAAAAGATTTCCTATCAGACTATTTTGATAATTTTTTTGAATGTCAAAAATACATCTTTGATTTTTATCCTCATCCTCCCCGCCCCACTTTTGCCCCCGTTCTGCTGGTACACTGCTGGGTAGTTATTCCTAATCTGCCTATTTGGTAACACAGCACTTTCCTCCCAAGAGTGGCATTTCTCCAAACGTGGTAGTTGGCTCACATGATGAATGCAGGTTCCTCGGGACTTCAAACCAGAAGTCTAGATCTAACTCATCAACATATCTGGGGCTAGAATCTGTCTCTTAAAGAGCTCCTCCGGTGACGATTATATAAACTAAAATAAAGCTTAACACACGTTGAATGTTCTAAAGCAGAAATTATGTGGTCCTCGTGATCATTGGGAGCTTCTTAAAAAAAAAAAAAGTCTCTCCCAGGTTCTGCTGATTCAAGTAGCCCGGGAGAGAACTCTGAAATGTCGAGATGGGAAAAGCTCCAGTGAGTTTCTACTGAGAATTATACGTGGGACCAGCGCAGTTCAGTAGAAATATAATACAAGCCACATCGTTATCTTACTTTTTAATGTGGCTACTGAAAAAATTAAAGTGAGACAGGTGAAATTAACTTAAAAATATTTTCATTTAACTCAACGTACCCCAAATAATGTCATTTCAACATGTAAGCAATATAAGAATTACTGAGATACTTGACATTCTTTTTTTCACATTAGATCTTTGAAATCTGGTGTGTCATTTACACTTACAGGACGCTTCAGTTTGGATGAGCTGCATTTCAAATGCTCAACAGCCACATGTGGCCAGTGGCTACTGTATTGTATACGGAAGCGCTAGACGATTTTTCTCTTATTCTGGATGTACTGGATCTGAGATGTTTCAAATAAGCTCTTTCTCCTGTAATTCAGAGTCACATTTAATTCCTAAACATTCTTCTTAAAAATTCTTCCATCACAGTTTTTTTTAAATTACTATCCCACACCCTCTCTTCTCCACTGCTCCCATCTTAGTTCAGGCTTTCCCCACCCCATGACTGCATCCTAGGCTATTAAGAAATCTCTCCCCATCTCTACTTTCTCTTCTTTCCAAACCTATTTGACTTATAAATATTCCATTTTTATTACAACACAATTTTCAGCATGACACACTTTTCTGGACCATAACACTTCCAGGATATAACCAAGAAATTGAAAGTCGGAATGGAGTTGGTTAACATTCATTAAAACTAACTATAATGTATTATACTTTTACAAAGTAGATTCCCACATTGCATGTAATTTGAATGTCCAGTCACCCTGTGAGGCAGGTCATATTCTGCTTATTTTACAGTTGATGAAATGAGGCTCGTGATGATAATCACAAGGTGACAAAAGCGGTAAGAGGCAGCTCCTCTCAGGTCCAGGTCTTTGACTCCATCCACATTCTAAACTCCTCTGTATCACTGTCTCTGTTGGATCATCCAGTCCTGCGTTCCGTAACACAGGGCAGAAAAACTCCAATTGCTCGCCTCTAACAGATCTAGTGTTAGCTGACATACCTGTAACGATGTAGGGACATTGCATTGGAAGTCCGTTCTACTGTTGATAGCTAAGTTTTTGAGAGCTCTGTGTCATTAAATTTCAAACTTTGCAGCCTGATTCTCAATGTGCTCCATAATCTGGGCCTAACCTGCATTTTCAGCCACGTCTCCTACTTTTTCTCCAGCTACAAGGCATATTTTATCTGATCCTCATTCTGTTATTTCCTGGCCATCCTATTCACTTTGACTGGCTTCTTGCTTTCCCTTCTGAGCACAGAATTCTACCTATCCTCCAAAGGCCAGCATTGAGCCCCCTCCATCCTCTGAATCTGGTACTATTCTGTCTGCTTCCTGTCATTGGCTGTATGCTATAAGCTCTTGGATTTTTGTTTTTTCATGCTCTTAGTGGAGGATCTAATTCTTCCAAGTGTTAATGATAAAAATTCTCCTCCCCCTCCATCCTCTGAATCTGGTACTATTCTGTCTGCTTCCTGTCATTGGCTGTATGCTATAAGCTCTTGGATTTTTGTTTTTTCATGCTCTTAGTGGAGGATCTAATTCTTCCAAGTGTTAATGATAAAAATTCTCCTCCATGTCTACCCAGAGGCTGAGACCTTGGATAAAACCTTGACAACCTAGCAATATTCCATTACCATTAGGTATTCTCATTAATGTGTGTACGTTTGAGCCCTAAAGGAGGTCACCCCAAACTGTGCTTAAATCATTGCTCTGCAGGTGAGCTGGTAGTTTCTATGAGCCTGAATGGAGTTGTGAGGGTGAAAGTGTCTGAGGAAACTGGGACCTGGTACAAATTTTGGTGTTGGATACCTGCAGAGGTCACTAAGTCACTGGGCACATGGAAAGTGTGTCAGAGCCTGCTGGATGGGCTGCCAAGTAGGTTAGATGAGATCAGTGAGTATTAGTTCCAGGAAGAGCGCCCTCTGTCTGAAGGAATCTTCACAGCAATTAGAAACAGGGTTTGCCCTAGCTCTTCAGGGAAAGTGCAGAAACAATGAGATTTGTTACACCTGAGCAGAAAACTGGTTCACTCAACACGGAGTACCTCTGGAGACAGCCAAGTGTTTTTTCTTCAGAACAAAGTGGGAGTTACTAAACCAGGAGTTTCACAGGAAAAACAAAACAAAACAACATTGGCAGGCCTTTTATGAGTCCTCTGTTCTCTTTTCCCAGCCATGCAATTAAATCGTATTAAATTAATAGACCTTTAATCTGCACTGGCTATGAGGATGCATTATGGGATATACTGGAAAAGAATGTCCTGTACGTGCCCCCATGAGGCTTATGGAATAGTTGTATGTGGAGTGAGAGCCATCCAAATACCATGGAGCAGATGGCATGGGAAGGGAAGGGGAGGGTCAGTGGAGTTTGGAAGAGTTCAGGCTGCAGTGGTCCGGAATTTGTAGATGTGGAAACAATCTTAGAAAGAAGGGTTGGGGACTTCCCTGGTGGTCCAATGGTTAAGACTCCGCACTCCCAATGCAGGGGACGCGGGTTTCATCCCTGGTGGGGGAACTGAGTTCCCCCATGTTGCAATGTGCGCCCCCCCACCCCCACCAAGAAAAAGAAGTGTTCATGGGGGACTCATTTATCTTCCAAGTAACTCGTTTAAATTTCAAAAGAGGATTTTGGAGACAGTGAGAGAAGGTAACAGGAGTGGTGAGTGTGCTTACTGTCTAGAGACAATAGGAGAAAAAGTAGGAATGCTTACAACTTGAACACCCTTTACCTGGCTCGCCTGCCCTATAGAGCAAGAACAAAGTGGGCTTTGCATTCCACTTGGGGCCTTTGTGTGAATCACAAACGCTGGAGCACATTCTTCCAGGTGAAGAAGCTACCTCTGCCCTCTCTCAAAGTCTGTTAAGTTATAGAGTTAGCACATTTCCCTATTCCACTGAGCACCAAAACCCACAATCTGACTCCAGGAATGAGAAATGCACCCACCAGCATTCTGCAATTGCTCTTCTCAGTGATGGTCCTAATTCATTCCATTATTTCAAACCCTGATTTCTATTCCACTGCTAATTCTTAAGGGAAGAACTCCTGGATGATGGTACCCATGTGGGTGATTGGGGTGAAAAATCTTGAATGGTAAGATGAAGGTGAGGCATTCTTGGTGTGTTAGTATCTACAAACGCACAAACTTCAAGTTTTCCAGGTTTCTAGAGAGCAGCAATTTTGCCTCTCAATTGGGTGTGTGGTGGCCCTGGACAAATCCATGGGCTAGAAATTATTCCTTATTTATTAGCTATTCTGAAAGTCTAGAGGTCATCTCCTCTACCGAACCCTACCAGATGCTCCTCTGGAAAACAGTTGCTCCTTTGAACTCTATCATTTTATAGAGAATCATAATTGTCAGCAAGACCACTTAGATTCTAGTGGCAACATCTATCTTTTCTCTGCTCAGTTCACTCTGGTCACTTCTGGAAGGCAGGTTCTTGCCTGACTTTATTTGGTCCTTTGTAGAGCCTGGTACAATTTCTTTGCAAACAGCGGAAGCCATGATGAAGTTGAAAGAGCCGTGGATGAGCGATCGGAAGATGAGTTCTAATATTGGCATTGGCACTACAAAGCATTCTCACCTCAGGTAAATTATACCATGTATCCATCTGTGTGTATTTCCCTCCTAATAAGTGAGTTGTTACGATTTCTGCCCTGAAATTCTGTAACTCTGTGTAGTTACTTTCACACCTGTTTGGGTATGATTTTAGATGCCAGTAACATGAAAATAATGGCTAGTAGTGTAAGTGTATTGAAAATAAATTGGGAGGCAGTTAAGTGTAGGGTTTAAGAGTGTAGGCTCTGGAGTCAGGCTGCCTGGGTTCAGATCCTGGTATCGCCATTGACTTGATACGTAACTTCTCTATTTCTCAGTCATTGAACTTTCCTTCATCAGAAAATGGGGATGATAATGTTCATTACTGAGTGGTTAGAATTAAATGCATTACTTTGGGTTATACGCTTTGGAGTCCAGCACATGGCGTGCCATTGAATGTTAGCTATTACAATTGTGATGATGATGATTTCTCCCAGAATCGGAGTTCTTATCTGTGAAAAGGAAAGACTTAGGAAAACTCACTCCTCCAAGATGTGGCATGACATTTAGTTTCCTAGATGTACGTTGGAGTCACCTGTCTTGGTGGTAGGTCCATAGTATGCTCATTAGTGTCTTCTAGTTGGTTTGTGTATATTTTCTCTTTCCACAACAAAGTAGATGCTTCAAACTCCCAAGACTTGTATAATTATATGCAAGGAGCTTCCCATCCCTTGATGGGCACTGTCTCTTTTGCAGGTCTACACACAGAATGTATTGCATGCCGAAAGCTTTGTTTGCCCCTCCAGATTTCCCTTAATCCTTCTCCACCCAATTTTTGCCCCAGAAGGCTGACCTCCATGGATCTCCTAGCTCCCATGTCTTCTCTCTTCTGGTTAGGTTCAGCCAAGGGAAAGACAAGGAGACAGTCAGAAGGCAGCAGGATGAGAGAGAGATTACAGTATTTGTACCTCCTCCCCAACTTCCCCAGACCCTATTCCCCTCCCTTTCAGCTGGACTGTGCTCAGGAAGGGGCTGCCTTCCTCTACTAAATGCCACGTCTCCTCTCAAGTAGCTCTTCTCCTATAGTTTATTGCTATGTTCCAATGGCTGCTTCATATCTAAAGGACTCCTCACTGTTGCTAGTTCTAGGTGCTGTCCCCTGCTTGTTCCCTTAACTTTTGACACATCTTTACTGAATGCCCTTCAGCTCCCTCTAATGAGGGAGCTGGTACACATTGATAAGGTTGATGCTTTCCTACCTACTTACCGATGGGAAGTAACTGGAACATTTTAACTGGACCCTATAATCTCAAGGTTCAGATTCAGCCCTTTCAGAATCCAGCTCCATAGGATATGGAGAACACTACTTGAAGACCAAGTCACAGATTTACTAGATGGCTAAATACTGTTCTTTCCAGTGTAAAAACCCAAAATGTAAAAGAGGAACTAAATGAATTGGGGTGAACACAAGTTTTATTACTCTCAGAATACCCTGGGTTGTAAAGGAACTTCTGAACATCAGGTTTGTTGTATTAATACATTCAGTGCCCATTGGATGAAAGGGCCAGGAATAAAATGTCTGGGTTGGAATAGTGGTGGTGTTCTGGTGCTCATGGCCAGGAGAAAGTTTGGAGAGAGAGATATGACAGTGGTCTACCACTGGGAGGACAGTGACCTAAGTACTCCAGACCTCACTGGTTTTGATAAGTTCTTTGGAGAAGTCTTCTCTTGGGGAGTGAGAAAGTTTGAAAGACTTGAGGGCTCTAATAACATTTAGGAGAAGGTAATGTATAATATTGGTACACAGAGAAAAGATGATGGTGGTTTGTAAGAGCTTGGTTCTGGCTGTCACCTGAGAGATATGGAAACATAAATCCTCAGTCAGATGCTTATATGGGAAGCACTTTCCTTGATGGTTTGGTTTATATGGAAGCTCCAGTGAAGAATAGCACAGAAACCGCTGTGCATGCTTGATTTTTCTGTTAGAATTTTATTAATTGGCTCAAGAGTGAACTGGTCCAAGCAGGATGTACTTGTGAGGTTGAAGTCACATGTGGTTTATTCAACTTGTGCAATTTTCCAACTCGGGGTCTGTATTTCAAACCCTGACACTGAATCTTTCTTCTTCTGTTTGTCCATCTCTCTGGGCTCCACCCCTAGAATTAGCATCATGGTTCCCATGGCAACTAGTATACTTTGAGGTGGGGAAGGAAGGAAAGGGACTAAACAAAAAATGACAGAGCTGCTCCTGAAAAATAGGAATTAATTATGAACTTGAACATAGGGTCATAAAGTGAGTGTTTGGGGAGAGGATATTAAGCATATAAGGTCTTTGGTGTGAGACCTCTGTGACTCATCAGTGCTGTACTGCTATTGGTTTCCTCAGCTGCCTCAAACTTACTGCTAGTCTTCTCTCTTCCTCCCACCCTCCTCTCAGATTCAATAGAGAAGATTATCAGGGCCAGGGCTGCATGTAGTCCAGGAAACAGCTTACCTCTCCAGGGTACATTGTATGAAATCCCCCCAAAGTCATATGGACCTTCCAAACAGGATCTCTAGACTCCTGCTGTTTATAGTCCATATCTAGCTTCTTATAATTTATTTTATTTTGCCTTATTCAGGAATAGTGAAAGTGGGGTTTATTCTGTTCAGAGAAAGCTTTATTTATGTTCTATTGAGAACTTTGCCAGCTTCTTTTTTTCCGTAGTCTTTTTTCAAATGTATGTGGAGACTGGACAGTAAGAACTGACCACTACTGATTAGAGTATTCTGAGCTCCTGAAGAAAAATATGTCCTATATGTCAACTAGCTGTGATACAATCAAGTCTTAACCTGGACTTGGGAATCAACCAACAGAGTAGGAAGAGCTGACTCAGCAATTTTGCCCTTACTGCATGTCAACCTGCTTTTCCTACTGTTTCAACCTCTACTAATTTGAGATTTAACAACTCTCCTTTTCTTCCAAGGTGTATTACATCTGCCAACTCAGCCTGTACATCTTCCTCATTCTTTTTAGCGTAGAATTCCCAAACCTTTAGTAATCAAGGGCAAGTAAAATTTCCAAAACAATTTGGGGACTGACATAGGATTTCTAGCCTTTTAGTTTGCAAAATGACGACATCGAAAGGAAAACCAACCATTTACTAATACTACACTTCATAAAAACCTTTTTTAACACCAAAAATGTTGGATGAACTAAGATTAGAATAAAGAATAATTCTTCCAAGGAGGCCACCTTACCCAACTCTCCACACCACATTCACATACATCTGATTCTTTTTCATTTTGCTGTGGCCTGGGAGAATTTGTCAGGAATCAGTAGTCGACCAAATTATTCTGTTTGGAATACTCTACTCCATCATGCCTTCTTTACCATGGTCCTGCTTTGTTTAAGTCAGTTTGGGGAGAAAATCCAAAATAAAAACTCCATCTTATTTATTACCATAACCCCTAATTCTTAACACAGTGAGTGCCTGGCATATAGTAGGTACTTAAATAATTCTTGTTGGATAAATGAGGGAATGAAGGATTAAGCCTGCCTATTTTTTTCCTAAGTCATGGCTGTTTGGCCAGTTTGTGACTTAATGCTTCAGTTTTTCTCTGGTTATCCTATGGGATCATTTCAATACGGGCAAACAAAGCAGATTAAGAAGAAATAAATTTCCCCTTTGGTTGAAGGCCATGCTGTATCTGTGTTAACGAGTATCTAAGTCAGTTTGGGCTGCTAAAACAAAATACCACAGACTAGGTAGCTTATAAACAACATTTTTTCCTTACAGTACTGGAGGCTGAAAGTTTGAGATCAAGGTGCCAGCACGGTCGGGTGGAGGCCCTCTTCTGAGCTGCAGATCTCTCATTGTATCCTCACATGGTGGAGGGGTCTAGGGATCTCGATGGAGCCACTTTTATAAAGCCATGATCACATTCATGAGGGGTCCACCCTTACAGCCTAATCACCTCCCCATGTCCCCACCTCCTAACGCTGTCACACTGGGCGTTAAGATTCCAGCATATGAATTTTCAGGGGGATACGCACATTCAGACCATAGTAATAAGAATACATTCTTTTGGCAGATTCAAGCCTTACGGTAGGTAATATCCACGCTTAACCACTACCTCTGCTTGGCTCACATCCAGACTTGGGCTCCAAATTTGGCAGCTCATCTGGGTCTTGTTTATTTATATTCTGTCCCAGGTGACTCAAGTTTCAAAATGAATAATCCATTAGAGTAATAGATATGAGCAAATTGCATGATATGAATAAAATTGCTAAGCTATCTTCTAGTCCACTGTGTTTTCATAGAGAAGAGAATTATAAATCACGGCTTAATGTTGCTCTTACTTGAATGTTTAATTAATCAACTTTTACAAATTATTTAGCATTTAGCTTTTCAGATTCTTTTCTTGGATTAATAATGACACTAAATTGCTCTAAAATGTTTTGGCCCATTTTTCATCCTATTCACGTACTTTTTGTTTTAACTTCAAGGTTGCTTAACATATGTAGTGAGTGGTGATAACTTGGGGTAAGTGACAAACATAGAAAAGTTTCAGGCCTGGAAGAGACCAGAGGTGATTGAATTCTGTGGTCCTCAAGCCGTTTGAATGTGGGCAAAAGCCTTCCCTGATGATTAGAACAGATCAGCTTTATTGGGTTATCACTAATTTGGACCAACACGCCATCGTAAAGATGAGGAAACTAGATCCAGTTTCCTCAGTAAGTGGTCCCCTCTTTGCCAAATTTACAGAGGTAGGACTAGAATGCAGGTAAGACCCAACACAGTGGGCAAGCAGCTTATTCCCCCTACTCTGCTTCCATCAAGAGGATTTTCTATCCACTCCTGGCCTCTCTACCTGCTTTCACATGCTTCTATTATCAGTTGGGTAAGCTGAGAAAGGGAGCTATGTGTCTTCAAGTTGCCGTCTCTCCCTCTTTTGATCTCTAGCAGGGATTGCCCTGCAGGTGGCACGCAAGCAATCTAAGGTGCTCCTCCATGCTACAGATTTATTGGGGTGCCTCCAACACACAGGCCTGCGATTTCAGAACTGCCTATGTCTGACTGCCTAGGACAGAGCTGTCTAATTTTGGGGTTCAGTGTCAGCTCAATATTGCCGCACCTAGAGAATGTTCTCCAATAGTTTTATCAAAAATAAAGCTGACATTTTAATTTTCATCTTTTCAGCTTCTAAGTCACTGTAGATCTTAAACTCAGGCAAGGAGAAGGCTTACTATTGCTTGGATCTCCATAAACCCTAAACATAAACTGCTACCTTTCAGAGGAGCAGTAATCTTTTTCATGTTGGCTACAGAAGGACACCCCAGAGGCCCCAAATGCCAGCATTAGAGGATCAACCAGAGACAGCTGTGATTATTTCTCCCACTCCTGTGCTTCTGGGCAGCTTCACAGGCCACCAACATGCTGAGAAGGGATTCCTGCTTTGAAAGCTTTAGGCTCACCTAATGGTCTACCACCAGCAGACGTAGTAGGATGCAAAAAGGCAGTTGGGAGAGTACTGGAGAAACCCCTGTCTTGCGTTTGTTACTGTCTTCAGCTGAGGGCTCCCAGGGAAGTTGACTTGCTTTGATTGTAACCCTTGCCCACTGGACCTTTTAGAGAAGGTTTTACACATGCATACACGCATGTGCACGAACACACACATGCCCATGCACACACGGCCACAAGTACATGAACAGTTTGTCTACAGAGAACTGACATCCAGCCTAGTTGTCACTGCTGTTCAGTTATTGATGCCACACAGTCTCCCATTCCCTTCTGCTTGGAAATTCAATCTGAAAGCTACGAAGTGAGCTTATTTCAAATAAACAGCTCCAACAATCAAATGAATCAGAATTGGAAAAAAGTAGAGTATCTGCCACTTCCAAAATATGGCCGTTTTAGAGCTCTTTTTCAAGTTAGGGGACACACCCAATCATCTTTCTAAAATTCCCCAACTCTGAAGTAACATTTAAATATTTAAAATAGCTTTCTTATTTTGTGTGATTAAAGGGGAAATAGGTGTAGGCGGAAAAATCAGAAAGCACATCAGCATAAAGCAAATAAAGATAACCAGTAATCCCACCATACAGAGATAATCACTGGTAGTACCCTGCATTTCTCTAGACTACATTGCTATGCACACGTATACTCCATTTGAGGGGATCATACCAAACAGACCGTTTTGTAACCTGTTTTTCCTGTGACCTAATTTTAATGCTTATCCTGATGGACAACCTCAAGCACATTTCTGTGTATCAAGATACAGCTGGAAATAGGCAGCCACAGAATTAATGTTTCTTGAAAAGAGGCTCAGCCTCTGGTGTTTGATGACACCCACTCACAGTGTGAGGTGACAGGGGAGTTAAATCTCAGGATGAGAATCACTGAAGCAAATACCAGTTTGGACAAGATGGATAAAGGGATGTTGTCAGAGGGACTGCCTTCTCAAAGATAATTAAATCTTTCCAGAGGTTAATCTGGCCAACCAGCATAATACCTGGAGATGGAAAACCTTTCTTTCATTGTCACTGAACGGCTGACAAACACAAGTGATAAGAAGGTGGAGAAAATGAGTAATAATTGAAGTTTGAGGATCTGTGTTGTAAGTTTCAGTGACAGTGTTGGCATTACTCTGGAACTCCCTTGTCAGCAAATGGGATCTTTCTGCACACTTACCAATCAATTTGCTTCCTGCAGCCCTCATCTCAAGCATGGCATAGCACAAGGCTAAAAGCCCACAGTTCTGGCTGCTTCAGAACCCTGCCTAAATTGTAGAGTTAAAAATATCAGACACAATCCAGAGCAGAGGAGAATTGTCATAAACAGACCATGCTGGTTTCTTTCCACTTAACTACTTACTGATGGATGAAAAGAAGAATATGCAATTGCTTTGTGAAAACAGTATCAATTATATTTGTCCTGATTCTTCAGAAGTATGTAAAGTAACTGGGGACTTATCTGAAATATTTTTTTTTATTTTCCAAAAGATGGCTTCCTATTATATCTAGAAACATAGGGAATCATTGCTTATTTTTTTCTTTTTTTAATACAGCAGCTTCTTATTATAATGTCATCAATTTTATACACATCAGTGTATACATGTCAATCCCAATCACCCAATTCAGCACACCACCCCCACCCCGCCATTTTCCCCCTTTGGTGTCCATACATTTGTTCTCTACATCTGTATCTCAATTTCTGCCCTGCAAACCAGTTCATGTGTACCATTTTTCTAGGTTCCACATACATGCATTAATATACGATACTTGTTTTTCTGTTTCTGACTGACTACACTCTGTATGACAGTCTCTAGATCCATCCACATCTCAACAAATGAGCCAATTTTGTTCTTTTTATGGCTGAGTAATAGTCCATTGTATATAGGTAACACATCTTTTTTATCCATTCGTCTGTCGATGGGCACTTAGGTTACTTCCATGACCTGGCTATTGTAAATAGTGCTGCAATGAACAGTGGGGTGCATGTGTCTTTTTGAATTATGGTTTTCTCTGGATATATGCCCAGTAGTGGGATTGCTGGATCATATGGTAATTCTATTTTGAGGTTTTAAGGAACCTCCATACTGTTCTCCATAGTGGGTGTATCAATTTACATTCCCACCAACAGTGCAAGAGGGTTCCCTTTTCTCCACACCATCTCCAGCATTTGTTGTTGTAGATTTTCTGATGATGCCCATTCTAACTGCTGTGAGGTGATACCTCACTGTAGTTTTGGTTTGCATTTCTCTAATAATTAGTGATGTTGAGCAGCTTTTCATGTGCTTCTTGGCCATCTGTATGTCTTCTTTGGAGAAATGTCTATTAAGGTCTTCTGCCCATTTTTGGATTGGGTTGTTTGTTTTTTGATATTGAGCTGCATGAGCTGCTTGTAAATTTTGTGCATTAATCTTTTCTCCGTTGATTCCTTTGCACATATTTCCTCCCATTCTGAGGATTGTCTTTTCGTCTTGTTTATGGTTTCCTTTGCTGTGCAAAAGCTTTGAAGTTTCATTAGGTCCCATTTGTTTATTTTTGTTTTTATTTCCATTACTCTAGGAGGTGGATCAAAAATATCTTGCTGTGATTTATGTCAGAGTGTTCTTCCTGTGTTTTCCTCTAAGAGTTTTATAGTGTCTAGTCTTACATTTAGGTCTCGAATCCATTTTGAGTTTATTTTTGTGTATGGTGTTAGGGAGTGTTCTAATTTCGTTCTTTTACATGTAGCTGTCCAGTTTTCCCAGCACCAATTATTGAAGAGACTGTCTTTTCACCATTGTGTGTATATCGTTGCCTTCTTTGTCATAGGTTAGTTGACCATAGGTGCGTGGGTTTATCTCTGGGCTCTCTATCTTGTTCTGTTGATTTATGTTTCTATTTTTGTGCCAGTACCATATTGTCTTGATTACTGTAGCTTTGTAGTATAGTCTGAAATCTGGAAGCCTGATTACTCCAGCTCCGTTTTTTTCCCCTCAAGACTGTTTTGGCTATTCAGGGTCTTTTGTGACTCTATACAAATTTTAAGATTTTTTGTTCTAGTTCCGTAAAAAATGCCCTTGGTAATTTGATAGGGATTGGATTGAATCTGTAGATTGCTTTGGGTAGTATAGTCATTTTCACAGTATTCTTCCAATCCAAGAACATGGTATTTTCCTCCATCTGTTGGTATCATCTTTAATTTCTTTCATCAGTGTCTTATAGTTTTCTGCATACAGGTCTTTTGTCTCGCTAAGTAGGTTTATTCCTAGGTATTTTATTCTTTTTGTTCCAATGGTAAATGGGAGTGTTTCCTTAATTTCTCTTTCAGATTTTTCATCATTACTGTGTAGGAATGCAAGAGATTTCTGTGCATTAATTTTGTATCCTGCAACTTTACCCAAATTCATTGATTAGCTCTAGTAGTTTTCTGGTGGCCTCTTTAGGATTTTCTATGTATGGTATCATGTCATCTACAGTGACAGTTTTACTTCTTCTTTTCCAATTTGTATTCCTTTTTCCTCTCTGACTGCCGTGGCTAGGACTTCCAAAACTATGTTGCATAATACTGGTGAGAGTGGACATCCTTGTCTCATTCCTGATCTTAGAGGAAATGCTTTCAGTTTTTCACCATTGAGACTGATGTTTCCTGTGGGTTTGTCACATATGGCCTTTATTATGTTGAGGTAGATTCCCTCTGTGCCCACTTTCTGGAGAGTTTTTATCATAAATCGGTGTTGACTTTTGTCAAAAGCTTTTTCTGCATCTATTGAGATGATCATATGGTTTTTATTCTTCAATATGTTGATATGGTGTATCACATTGATTGATTTGTGTATATTGAAGAATCCTTGCATCCCTGGGATAAATCCCAGTTGATCATGGTGTATGATCCTTTTAATGTGTCATTGGATTCTGGTTGCTAGTATTTTGTTGAGGATTTTTGCATCTATATTCATCAGTGATATTGGTCTGTAATTTTCTTTTTTTGTAGTATCTTTGTCTGGTCTTGGTATCAGGGTGATGGTGGCCTCATAGAATGAGTTTGGGAGTGTTCCTTCCCCTGCAATTTTTTGGAAGAGTTTGAGAAGGATGGGTGTTAGCTCTTCTCTAAATGTTTGACAGAATTCACCTGTGAGGCCATCTGGTCCTGGACTTTTGTTGTTGGAAGATTTTTATTGACAGTTTCAATTTCATTACTTGTGATTGGTCTGTTCATATTTTCTATTTCTTCCTGGTTCAGTCTTGGAAGGTTATACTTTTCTAAGAATTTGTCCATTTCTTCCAGTTTGTCCATTTTATTGGCATGGAGTTGCTGGTAGTAGTCTCTTAGGATGCTTTGTATTTCTGCGGTGTCTGTTGTGACTTCTCCTTTTTCATTTCTAATTTTATTGATTTGAGTCCTGTCCTTTTTCTTGATCAGTCTGGCTAATGGTTTATCAATTTTGTTGATCATCTCAAAGAACCAGCTTTTAGTTTTATTGATCTTTGCTATTGTTTTCTTTGTTCCTATTTCATTTATTTCTGCTCTGATCTTTGTGATTTCTTTCCATTTGCTAACTTTGGGTTTTCTTTATTCTTCTTTCTGTAGTTACTTTAGGTGTATGGTTAGATTTTTTATTTGAGATTTTTCTTGTTTCTTGAGGTAGGCTTGTATAGCTATAAACTTCCCTCTTAGAACTGCTTTTGCCGCATCCCATAGGTTTTGGATTGTCGTGTTTTCATTGTCATTTGTCTCAAGGTATTTTTTGATTTCCTCTTTGATTTCTTCAGTGATCTCTTGGTTATTTAGTAACGTATTGTTTAGCCTCCATGTGTTTGTGTTTCTTACGTTTTTTTTCCCATAATTGATTTGTAATCTCATAGTGTTGTGGTCAGAAAAGATGCT
Source organism: Phocoena phocoena (assembly GCF_963924675.1). Taxonomy (NCBI): domain Eukaryota; kingdom Metazoa; phylum Chordata; class Mammalia; order Artiodactyla; family Phocoenidae; genus Phocoena; species Phocoena phocoena. Next base: position 38,890,992 of record NC_089220.1, on the reverse strand, counting down.
TGATATTTCAGTTTTCTTAACTTTACTGAGGCTTGATTTGTGACCCAAGATGTGATCTATCCTGCAGAATGTTCCATGCACAATTGAGAAGAAAGTGTAATCTGCTCTTTTTGGATGGAATGTCCTATAAATATCAATTAAATATATGTGGTCTATTGTGTCATTAAATCTTGTGTTTCCTTATTAATTTTCTGTTTGGAAGATCTGTCTATTGGTGTAAATGAGGTGTTAAAATCCCCCACTATTATTGTGTTACTGTCGATTTCCTCTTTTATAGCTGTTAGGAGTTGCCTTATGTGTTGAGGTGCCCCTATGTTGGGTGCATAAATATTTACAATTGTTGTATCTTCTTCTTGGATTAATCCCTTGATCATTATGTAGTGTCCTTCCTTGTCTCTTGTAACATTCTTTATTTTAAAGTCTATTTTATCTGGTATGAGTATTGCTACTCTAGCTTTCTTTTGATTACCATTTGCATGGAATATCTTTTTCCATCCCCTCACTTTCAGTCTGTATGTGTCTCTAGGTCTGAAGTGGGTCTCTTGTAGACAGCATATAGATGGGTCTTGTTTTTGTATCCATTCAGCAAGCCTGTTTCTTTTGGTTGGAGCATTTAATCCATTCATGATTAAGGTAATTATCGATATGTATGTTCTTATTACCATTTTCCTAATTGTTTTGGGTTTGTTTTTGTATGTCCTTTTCTTCTCTTGTGTTTCCCACTTAGAGAAGTTCCTTTAGCATTAGTTGTAGAGCTGGTTTGGTGGTGCTAAATCCTCTTAGCTTTTGCTTGCCTGTAAAGCTTTTGTTTTCTCCATCAATCTGAATCAGATCCTTGCTGGGTAGAGTAATCTTGGTTGTAGGTTCTTCCCTTTCATCACTTTAAGTATATCATGCCACTCCCTTCTGGCTTGTAGTGTTTCTGCTGAGAAATCAGCTGTTAACCTTACGTGAGTTCCCTTGTATGTTACATGTCAGTTTTCCCTTGCTGCTTTCAATAATTTTTCTGTCTTTAATTTTTGCCAATTTGGTTACTATATGTCTCAGTGTGTTTCTCCTTGGCTTTATCCTGTATGGGACTCTCTTGCTTCCTGAACTTTGGTGGCTATTTCCTTTCCCATGTTAGGGAAGTTTTCGACTATAATCTCTTCAAATATTTTCTTGGGTCTTTTCTCTCTTCTCCTTCTGGGACCCCTATAATGCGAATGTTGTTGCGTTTAATGTTTTCCCAGAGGTCTCTTAGGCTGTCTTCATTTCTTTTCATTCTTTTTTCTTTATTCTGTTCTGCAGCAGTGAATTCCACCATTCTGTCTTCCAGGTCACTTATCCGTTCTTCTGCCTCAGTTATTCTGCTATTGATTTCTTCTAGTGTAGTTTTAATTTCCGTTGTTGTACTGCTTGTCTCTGTTTGTTTTTGCTTTAATTCTTCTAGGGCTTTGTTAAACATTTCTTGCGTCTTCTCAATCTTTGCCTCCATTCTTTTCCTAGCTCCTGGATCATCTTCACTATCATTATTCTGAATTCTTTTTCTGGAAGTTTACCTATCTCCACTTCATTTAGTTGTTTTTCTGGGGTTTTATCTTGTTCCTTCATCTGGTACACAGCCCTCTGCCTTTTCATCTTGTCTATTTTTCTGTGAATGTGCTTTTTGTTCCTCAGGCTGCAGGATTGTGGGTCTTCTTGCTTCTGCTGTCTGCTCTCTGGTGGATGAGGCCATCTAAGAGACTTGAGCAAGTTTCCTGATGGGAGGGACTGGTGGTGGGTAGAGCTGGCTGTTGCTCTGGTGGGCAGATCTCAGTAAAACTTTAATCTGCTTGTCTGCTGATGGGTGGGGCTGGGTTTCCTCCCTGCTAGTTGTTTGGCCTGAGGCACCTCAACACTAGAGCCTACCTGGCTCTTTGGTGGGGCTAATGGCTGACTCTGGAAGGGCTCACACCAAGGAGTACTTCTCAGAACTTCTGCCAGTGTCCTTGTCCCCACACCTCCGCCTCTGCAGGAGACCATCCAACACTAGCAGGTAGGTCTGGTTCAGTCTCCCCAGGGGTCACTGCTCCTTCCCTTGGGTCCTGATGCACACACTACTTTGTGTGTGCCCTCCAAGAGTGGAGTCTCTGTTTCCCCTAGTCCTGTCAGAGTCCTACAATCAAATCCCACTAGCCTTCAAAATCTGATACTCTAGGAATTCCTCATCCCCTTGACGGACCCCCAGGTTGGGGAGCCTGACGTGGGACTCAGAACCTTCAGTCCAGTGGGTGGACTTCTGTGATATAGTTGTTCTCCAGTTTGTGAGTCACTCACCCAGCAGTTTTGGGATTTGATATTATTGTGATTGCGCCCTTCCTACCGTCTCATTGTGGCTTTTCCTTTGTCTTTGGTTGTGGAGTATCTTTTTTGGTGAGTTCCAGTGTCTTCCTATTGATGATTGTTCAGCAGTTAGTTGTGATTCTGGTGTTCTCACAAGAAGGAGTGAGAGCACGTCCCTCTACTCCGCCATCTTGGTTGTATATTGGAATCATTGCTTTTAATTGACATTTTAACTATAAATGTAACATATACACATGGTGAAAATTCGAACAGTGTTCAAGAGTATAAAATGGAAAGTAATTCTCCCTCACTGATCACAAGCCACTGTCCACAAATAAGCACTATTGTTTCTCATGTATCTTAAAAAAAAATAAAACCCTTATTACATTACTTTGGATCTTTTTTTTAAAACTTACTACTACTTTAGATGGTTTTCTTCAGCCCTAAGCAGTATCATTTTCTCAAATATTGCTTCATATTTTAAGTGTACTTCTTTTGGGGGGCTGGCAAATTGGATATATCCTGACTTCGCCCCACCCAACCCCTGTCTTTTAACATGCTCTGTAGCCTCTCTTTTCTGATATCTTGGGGGAAATCCTGTAGTTTTGACCCTTTTAATTTAAAGAATGGTCTCCTTTTGGCCTCTATGACTTGATTTCAATGATTAAAATTCTTACCAAGTCTAAATAAAAACTTGAGAATCACATATGATTCCTAGCTTTTTTGCTCCCTTCCAGTCTTGGGCCACACACACAGCTGGGACCTACAGAGGGGAAATGACATTGTCATAGCCTTCAATTTCTCTATTTCCTCTACCTCCATTTCAGTATTTGGAGGGGAGAAGAGATTAGATGAAAGAGGCAAAATCTTTTTTTCTTTTTTAATTAATTTATTTATTTTTGGCTGCATTGGGTCTTCATTGCTGCGTGTGGCCTTTTTCTCTAGTTGCTGCGAGCAGGGGCTACTCTTTTTTGTGGTGCGCAGGCTTCTCACTATGGTGGCTTCTCTTGCTGCAGAGCACAGGCTCTAGGTGCGCGGACTTCAGTAGTTGTGGCTCGTGGACTCTAGAGTGCAGGCTCAGTAGTTGTGGTGCAGGCTTAGTTGCTCTGTGGCATGTGGGATCTTCCTGGACCAGGTCTCGAACCTGTGTCCCCTGCATTGGCAGGTGGATTCTCAACCACTGTGCCACCAGGGAAGCTCCAAAATCTTTTTTTCTTATCTAGTACTATCATTAAGGTTCTTGCTTGATAAATACTGGCTAAATGAAGCCCTCTATGGTATGTGTCCAAATGCTACTTCTTTGTCAGCTGCATAATTGGGGCCCCTACACCAGAGCTCTCTGACATGGGTGATACATATTCTGGCTGACATTACCTGTGTCCCTGTCCCTTGCCCTGTTTCCACTTCTACCTCTGGTGGTACCTGCACAGTAATTTTCCTTTCTAGTATTTATCCTTCTATCAGTTGGAGGTGGGTAATGAGGGGATGCTCTCAGCAGACATTTATTAGTTCTGCAAAAATGTGTTTAGCTGCTGTTCTTTAGAATGTCCTTACTGACTATTACTTTCATTATTGGGTCTTTAGCAAAATTATTAGACAATAAGAAAATTTCATTCACATATGACGTTTAGTAAGTACTGTGAAATAAAATTCATATTCATGGCAAGACAAGAAAAAAACGTAAACATAAAAATTCTTCTCTGCCCTTTGGCTTCCTCTCCCCCGACTGTGCATTGTGTGTCCGCCTTATGCATTGACCCAACCTCCCCCATCAGCAGGAGTATCTGCTTAACCATAAACAGCAACATTCTCCTAGCATTAACAAGACAACTCCTTAAATGATAACGTTCTTTCTTGATTTTGTAAAGAGTCACATGACCCACCACTATATTGCTTAAATCTGGATTAAGTAACCTGTCAATAATATGTCATGTAATGTACAGCCCTCTGTCTCAAAAAACTTACATAAAGTGTGTCTTGACTTCTAGTGGGCAGAACAGTTCTCAGAGCTTTCTGAGATCCTTTTCCCGGGTTATAAGCCTCAAATTTGGCTCAAATAAAAATTTCCAATTCTTAGATCGACTGATTAATTTTTCATCAACAGTACCTTTGAGGTCAGATAAACATGAGTTCCTACCTGAGCTCTACTGTATACTAACTTGGGCAGGTGACTTCATCTCTTTGGGGCTTTTTTTCCTTATTTGTAAAATGGGAAAAATTATAATTACCTGGAAGGGCTGTTGCAGGGATTATAACCCAATGCCTGGTACTTAGTGGGAGTGCAACCCAATGTGGCTGTGATTTTAACTATTAAATAAAAGATGCAAGTGATGAAGAACAATTGAGTTAATAACTTTGATATGGGGATAGTCAGTTATAAGAAGTTATCAAATTCATATGTAAGAATATATATTTGGAGAAAAGTAGAAAAAGCAATGGTGTCAGATCTCAAAAGAACTCAGCACCAGGACAGTCTCCAAAATTTCCTGTGCCGGTGGCTGATACAAAGAGGAAATTGCAGAATTCCTCCTGGGGATTTGGGGGTAGCATTTATCATAGCATGTGATTTTCTTTTTAATTGTTGTCATTACAAAATGAAAACTTCAATTTGAAATGACCTTTCTTAGGCTGTGATAAAAAATAGCTTCTCTATGCATTTGTGTAAGGAAAATAGTGTGACTGAATTTAGGAGATAGAAAAAAACAGAGTTAGCAATAATTCAGACAGTGGGTAGTCACCTGTCTTTTCTCTGATTCACACAATGTCTTAAAACTGTGTTAGAAGTGCTTAGCCTGAGATGACTTTACCACCAGCTTTAATCCCAAACATCCATCTTTCTTCTAAGAGATATCACTGTCTGGAAAGGAAAGTTGTTTTTGCTACCCCTGGAAAAAAAGTAGTTGAACAAACCGTAAGCAGTGTTATCTTCTGGAAGATGAAAATGCCTTTCGAATGGACACTGTAAGTCCTCATCTGCTATGTGTAGGAAAGACTTCTATAATACTATACTATGCAAGTGGCAATTGTTAGAACAAAAGAAAGACTAAAAGAGATTATCTTCAATAAAGCTTTTCGGATTCCCACCTTACCCCACCCATCTCCTCCGGATGTACCTCTTCTGTAGCAATTCATACCTCTCTCAGTCATCTAATTATACGCTGTCTAGAGTATTTTTTTGTCTCTTGCTAAGCCCTTAAGGCAGGGTATTTGCCTTATTCATTTTCTTTTTTGTAACCTCTATGTTCCAGGTCTCACCAGCACACAGCTGCAAAATAAGGTCACTAGAGTTTTGTTTTCCCACGGAGCAAAACTTTGTGTTTTATTCCACTGTGTTTCTGACAACAAAACTGAAGAATTCAGAAAGCTAAATTATTCTAGCAAATTGCTATTAGAAAGGGAAGTAGCGTCTTTAGTAATCAAACTGAAAGCATTATAGTTGAAGTGTATTCTTGAGATCTTGGAACCATTCTTGCTTTTGAAAGAATGGACTGTGTTCAGAGACAAGATTATACTACAGGGCCAGTGGGCCACTTCTCTTCCTTAGCTAGTATTGGTGGGAGATCCTGAATTCATCCAATATGTAGGTTTTGAGGATTCACAAAGTGCAATCTCTTGTTCACTCCTATCTCATCCCTCAGTGGACATGGTGTACTCTTGTTTGGGACTATGTCACATTCACAGTGATTTTTTTTTTTTTTTTTTGTGGTATGCAGGCCTCTCACTGTTGTGGCCTCTCCCGTTGCAGAGCACAGGCTCCGGATGCGCAGGCTCAGCGGCCATGGCTCACGGGCCCAGCGGCTCCGCGGCATATGGGATCCTCCTGGACCAGGGCACAAACCCGTGTCCCCTGCATTGGCAGGCAGACTCTCAGCCACTGCATCACCAGGGAAGCCCTCACAGTGATCTTTGATTGCATGAAGGGAGATACAGATTTTACTTTCTCTTTCTTAACACTGACTGTCCACTACTGATAAGGCACCATGGAGTAGATTCTGTGCCAGTGAACCTGGCTGCCACATGCAGCATTTATGAGTTATTCAGTCCCATTAATATTTACTGAGAACAATGTCAGAGCCTGAGATGGGTAATACAAAGATAAGCAAGACATGCTCCCCACTCCAGAGGTTGAGGGGTGTTGAGTCTCTGCCATCAGACTGTGTGTGTGTGTGTGTGTGTGTTTGTGTGTGTGATTTATTGTCTTCCTCACTCCATTAGACTCTCAGTTCCTTGAAGAACAGTCTTTATTTTTTAAATTTTATTTTTTAAGTTAACATGCAGTAAAATTGACTTGGGGTGTACAGTTCTATGAATTTTAATGCATATATAGATTTAAATAACTGTCACTACAATCATGATTCAGAAAAGTTCCATCTCCAAAACTCTCTCATGCTGCTCCTTTGTAGTCAAGTTCCCCTCTCACCTATAGCCCCTGGCAACCAGTAATCTGTTCTCTCTATATAAAGTTGTTCTTTTTCCAGAATGTTATATACCTAGAATTATACAATATGCAACTTTTAGAAACTGGCTTTTTTCATTCAGCCTAATGCCTTTAAGATTCATCTGTATCATTGCGTGTATCAATAGTTCATTTTTTTTTCTTGCTGAGTAGTATTGCATTGTATGGGCATAATACAGTGTGTTTATCCATTCAAGTGTTGAAAGACATTTGTTTATTTTTTGGTGACGGTGAACAGAATTGTTATAAACACTCACATGTAGGTTTTGGTGTCAACGTTAAGTTTTGATTTCTCTAGGGTAAATACCTAAGAGTGAACTGCTGGGTCATATGTACATGTATGTTTATAAGAAACTACCAAACTGTTGTCCAGCTTGTAATATTCTGCATTTTCTCAGGCAATGCATGAGGGTTCCAGTTGCTCTGTATTCTTGTCAGCACCTGGTGTTGTTAGTATTTTCCATTTTAGCCATTCTAATTAGTATAGAGTGGTATCTCATCCTGGTTTTAATTTGATTTCCCAGAATTCCCTGGCTAATGGCTAGTAATATTAAACATCCTTTTATGGGTTTATTTGCCTTCTGTATGTGATCTTTTGTGAAGTCTTTTGTCTATTTTTAAATTGGGTTGTTTGTTTTCTTACCATTGAGCTTTGAGAGGTTATATATATATATATATATAAAGTTACAGAGCCTTTGTTGTATATGTAATTTCCAAAAAATTTCACTGGTCTGTGTCTTGTCTTTTTACTTTCTTTACTGTCATTTTAAGAACAAAAAACTTTAAATTTGAAGAAGTCTAATATATCAATTTTTTTCTTCTCTGATTGTACTTTTTGGTGTCATGTCTGTAATCTCTTTTCCTAACTCAGGTCATGAAGATTTTCCCCATATTTTCTTCTAAAAGTTTTAGAGTTGTGAGTTTTATATTTACATCTCTGATCATTTTGACTTAATTTTTGTTCAAGGGGTAATATTTAGGTCAAAATTCATTTTATTTTTTATGCATGGATTATCAACCGATTGTTCGAAAAGACTATCCTTTCTCCATTGAATTTCCTTTGCACCTATTAAAAATCAATTGGCTATTTTTCTGGGAGTTTACTTCCAGACTCTAGTCTATACCATTGATCTGTCTGTCCTTTCACCAGTATCACACTGTCTTAATTACTATAGCTTTATTTCATACTCAATAATGGGTAGTGTGATTCCTCCAACTTTATTCTTTCTTTTCAAAATTGTTGTGGCTATTCTGCTTCCCTTTCCTTTCCATATAAATTTTTAAATCAGCTTGGCTAATTCTACCAAAATTTCTGCTAGGGATTTTATTGGAATTACATTAAATCTATAGATCAATATGGGGAGAGAAAATTGAGATCTTTGCTATGATGAGCCTTCCAGTCTATGAACAAAATGTGTTTCTCTACTTAGGTCTTTGAATTTTTCATCAGTGTTTTATAGTTTTTATTTTTAATTTTTTAAATTAAAAATTTATTTATTTTTGGTTGTTTTGGGTCTTTGTTGCTGCATGTGGGCTTTCTCTAGTTGTGCAAGTGGGAGCCACTCGTCGTTGCAGTGTACGGGCTTCTCATTGTGGTGGCTTTTCTTGCTGTGGAGCATGGGCTCTAGGTGCGTGGGCTTCAGTAGTTGTGGCACACAGGCTCAGTAGTTGTGGTGCATGGGCTTAGTTGCACCACAGCATGTGGCGTCTTCCCAGGCCAGGGATCAAACCCGAGTCCCCTGCATTGGCAGACGGATTCCTAACCACTGTGCCACAAGGGATGTCCCTATAGCTTTTAGCACATAGATCCTGTCCATGTTTTGTTAGATTTATTCCAAGGTATGACATATTTTTGGAGCTATTGTAAGTAGGATTATTTTTCATCTCTTTCCAGGTATTCATGGTTAGTATATTAATTGTCAAATTACCATGCACTTAATGGCTTTAAATGATGAAAATTTATTATCTTACAATGCTATAGGTCAGAAGTCCAACACAGGTCTCATTGGACTAAAATCCAAGGTATCAGGAGGGCTGCATTTCTTATTGAAGGCCCTAGAAAACAATCTTTGCCTTCTCCAGATTCTAGAGGTCAACCACATTCCTTGGTCATGCCCCCCTTCCTCCATCTTCAAAACCAGCAATGACAGGTCAAGTCTTCTGACCTTGCATCTTTCCTTTCATCTCTTTCTGACCTTAGCTGGAAAATGTTCTCCAACTTTAAGTGCTCATGTGATTATATTGGGTCCACCTGGATAATCCAGGATAACCTCCCTATCTCAAAATCTTTAACCTTAATCACATCTGTAATGTCTTTTTTTCTGTGTAAAATAACATTTGCAGGTTCCAAAGATTATGCCATGGACATCTTTTGAAGACCTTTATTCTGCTTAGCACAGCTAGTATACTAGTATATAGAAATTTGGCTGATATTTTGTGTTGACTTTGTGACCTTGCTAAACACAAACACATTTATTAGTTGTAGTTCTTTCTTTTTCTTCTCTCCCTCCCTCCCTTCTTTCTTCATTTCCTTTGTTTCCTTCCTTCCTTCCTCTCTCCCTCCTTTCCTCCCTCCCACCTTCATTTTTTTCTTTTCTTTTCTTTCTTTCTTGTTTTATACACAGACAATCATATCATCTATGAATGGGGAGAGCTTTATTTCTTTCTTTTCAATCTGGATGATCCCTTCTGCCCTTCTACATCTTTTTCCTTTGGCTAGAATCTTGAGTGTTGAATAGAAGTTGTGAGAATTGACATTATTGTCCTGTTGTTGATATCAGGGGGAAAACATTTGTTTTTTCACCCTTAAGCATAATGTTAGCTATAGGTTTTTATAGATGCCCTTTTTTTTGCTGAGCTTTTCTTTTCTGTTTTCTTTCTTCTTTTTTTTTTTTAGCATAAGTAGACATTGAATTTTGTCAAATGCTTTTTCTGTATCAATTAATGGGATTATCTGGGTTTTCTTCTCTAGATTTTAATGTAATGGATTCTATTGACTGACTTATATATTGAATCGGCTGTGTATTCCAGAATAAACCACAATTGGTCATAATGTATTTTCTTTATATATTGCTAGATTTGCTATTTTTTGGAGGACTTTTACATCTATGTTTATGAGGGATATTGGTCTATAGTTTGCTCATACTGCTTTTGTCTGGTTTTTGTATTAGGGATATCTGGCCTCATAATAGGAGTTGGGAAGTATTGCCTCTTCTTATATTGGGTTGGCCAAAAAGTTCGTTCAGGTTTTTCTGTAAGATATTACAGAAAAAACCAAATGAACTTTTTGGCTGACTCAGTATTTTCTGGAAGAGTTTGTATAGAATTGGTGTTAATTCTTCCTTAAATGTCAGGCAGAATTCTCCATTAAAATAATATCGTCCTGGAGATTACTCTTTTGGGAGCTTTTAAATTATGTATTGAATTTCTTTAATAGTTGTAGGACTTTTCAGATTATATTTAATTTTAAGTGAGTTTCTGGCTGATAGTCTCTTGTTCTTAAAGAATTGTAAATTGTATACTCCCTTATTATCCTTTTATGTCTATGGAATCTGTAATGATATTTTCTTTTATTCCTAATATTGGTAATTGTCTAAGTGCACTTTAAAAAATGTATATTTTTCTCTTGTTGGGGGAGTGTTTTGCACATGTCAATTAAATTCACTTGGCTGTTGGTGGTGTTCGGTTCTTAAGTAACCTTGCTGATTTTCTATCTACTAATTCTGTCTATTACTGAGACAGGGAGGTTGTAATCTCCAGCTATAATTATGGATTTGTCTCTTTCAGTTTCTGTCAATTTCTAATTCATGTGTTTTGCAGTCTTGTTGTTAGGTACATGCCCATTTTGGACTCTTATATCTTCCTGGTGAAGTGACCCTTTATCATGTGATATCTCTTTTTAATCCCTGGTCTCTGAAATCTGTTTTGTCCGTTATTAAAATAACTACTCCAATTTTCTTTTGATTAGTGCTTACTTTTTATATGTTTTTCCATCCTTTTCGTCTTTATCATTATATTTAAAGTGTGTTTCTTGTAGACAGTATGTAGTTGTATTTTTAAAAAATGTTCTGGCTGTCTCTGCCTTTCAACTGGTGTGTTTAGCTAATTTATGTTTAATATAATTCTTGGCATGTTTGGATTTAGGTCTAGTATTTGATGTTTTTTTCTATTCTGTTTTTTGTTCCCAGTCCCCTTTTCTGCTTTATTTTGGATTAATTGAACGTTGTTTTATCATTTCATTTTAATTTTTCTGTTGTGTTTTAGATAACACATACAATTTGATCTACAGATAGATACTTGACTTTACATGATATACTTAGAATTAATATTTTACCACTTCAAGTAGAATGTAAAAAGCTTGCCATCATCATTTAGAGCTATTTAACCTTCCCACTTTATGTCATATCAATAGTTTTTTTAATGAGTTATATCTATAAACAATGACAACGCAGGACAGTGTTTTAATTTTTCCGTTCAACCATCAAACATATTTTACAGACTTCAAGAAGAGAATAGTCTATTATATTTACGACTTCTGTTGCTCCTTTTCATTTCTTAGGCTCCACTTTTCTTCCTCCTATCATTTCACTTGTGTTTGAGGAATTTCCTTTAACAGTTCTATTGGAATAGATCTGCTGGCAACCAATTACTTCATGTTCCTCCATTGGAGGAGCTCTTTATTTCACCTTAATTTCTGAAGGATACTTTTGCTGGATATATAATTCTGGGTTGACATTTATTTTCTTTAAGCACTATAACAATGTTCTACTTCTTTCTGACCTCCATTATTTTTGGTGAGAAATATCAGCCATTTAATTCATTGTTTCTCTACAGGTAATGTATCATTTTCCTTGACTTTCACTATTTTTCTTTGTCTTTAGTTTTCAGCAGTTTATTATGTGTCTGGGTGGAGATTTCTTTGGGTATCTTTTTGGGGGTTTGCTGAGTGTTAATCCTTTTGGTATTGTCTCCCAGATCACTTAAACCTTGTTAATTATTTTCAATCTTTTTTATGCTTTTCAGATAGGATAGATTCTATTGTCCTGTCATCAAGTTCATGGACTCTTTCCTCTATTTATCATCATCCTGCTATTAAAACCATCCAGTGCCTTAAAAATTTTTACTATTGTATTGTTTTCAATTTTCAAATTTCCATTTGGTTCTTATTTATACATTTTATTTCTTTGCTAAGACTCTCTATATTTCCATCCATCTTAAGAGTTTTGCCCTTATTTTGGAGAATATTTTTTATAATTGCTGTGTTACAGTCAGTTGGACACTTACAACACCTTTGTCATCTCACTGGGTATTTGTGGATTTTCTTTTCCCATGTGAGTTGAGGTTTTCCTGGTTCTCCATCTGCCAAATAAGTTTGGATTGTATCCAGGCCATTTTGGGTATTCTGTGATGAGACTCTGGGTCTTATTTAAGTCCCATGGAAAATGTTTATTTTTGTTTCACCACCCAGTTGATTTCAGACAAATCTTCTGTAGCTTGTGATTTCAATGGAAGTTTTGTTTTCAAATTCTTTGCCATGTTATTCTGATCTGTCCCATGTGGGTGCCACCCAGTGACCAGTCTTAGACTCAGGAGGTGGTTTATCACTTAGTTCACTTCTTAAAGTCTTTGGTGAGCTTTAAAGGATCAGATCCACACATGTACTTCTCAGGAGTGTGCAGAAAATTAACAGATAATTTTATGGGGTCATTGTTCCGATCTCTTCCCTCTCCATGATCTCTCTGGTACTTTCTGCCTGTCACAATCCTTTGAGTTTCCTGGACAGAAAGCTGGGCCTTTATTTACCATGGTCTACCACATACTTCCCTTGGGAAAATGGAGAAAGAAAAAGAGACAATAGGGATTTACTACACACTCTTGGGGCCACAGATCCTCGGATCAAACTGGAATATTCCCCTGCATTTTAGGCACCTGCTTGCCTCTGTTTCTGCCACTGTCAATGCTGCTACCCACATGGGACTGTCCTGGCACTGGCGGGTAAGAAGATGAAGGAAGGAACACCCCAGATATCTCTTACACTCCCTCTGAGAATTAGGAAGCCCCTTTCCCATTCTTGTAGACAGAACTAGAGGGCTTCCTCAGGAGCTGTTTCTATCTGTGCCCATGGTCACTTTTGGGATTTGGGCTGCTTTAAATCCAGACTGAGGCATCCTGGGGGGAAAATTAGTAAACTCACTGTCACTTCATTAGTGCTTTAAATTTTGGTGTTCTGTTCCAATCTACCTGCTACTATTTTTTTCTTTTAAAGACTTTGTTTTTTTCAGAGAAGTTTAGGTTAACCACAAAATGGAGAGGAAAGTACAGAGATTTCCTATATATCCTCGGCTCCCACAAATGCATATCTTCCTCCATTATCAGCATCACTTACCAAAGTGACACATTTGTTACAATTGATGAGCCTACATTGACACATCATAATTGGGAATCATAATTCCCAAAATCCATAGTTTCCTTTAGGGTTCACTCCTAATGTGTACATTCTATGGATTTCAACAAATTTATGTAACATAATCCATTGCTATGGTATAATATAAAGTATTTTCACTGTCCTAAAGATCCACTGTGCTCAACCTGTTCATCCCTCCCCACACCCAAACCCCTGACAATCACTAATTTCCTTTTTTGTTTTTTTTTACTATCTTCATAGATTTGCCTTTTCCAGAATGTCATTTGACCCTTGAACAACACAAGTTTGCACTGCATGGGTCCACTTATATGTAGATTTCTTTCAATAGTAAATACCACAGTACTACATGATCCAAAGTTGGCTGAATCTATGGATATGGTGGAGGAACCATGGATACTGTGGACTGACTACAGTTACATGTGGATTTTCAACTGCATGGAGGGTTGGTGCCCCTAACCTCCACGTTCAAGGGTCAACTGTACTTGGTATCATACAGTGTATAGGCTTTTCAGATTGGCTTCTTTCACTTAGTAATTTGCATTTGAGTTTCTTTCATATCTATTCATGGCTTGATAGCTCATTTCTTTTTAGTACTGCGTAATATTCCAGCACAGATGTACCACAGATTATTTTTCAGCTTACCTACTGAAGGACATTTTGGTTGCTTCCAAGTTTTGGCAGTTATGAATAAAATTGCTATAAACATCCTTGTGCAAGTTTTTGTGTGGACAGAAGTTTCAGCTCCATTGGGTAAGTTCTAAGGCAAGTGATTGCTGGATTGTGTCATAAGAGTATGTTAATTTTGTAAGACACCAACCGTCTTCTAAAGTAGCAGTATCGTTTTGTATTCCCACCAGTAATGTGTGATAGTTCCTTTTATCCACATTCTTGTCAGCTTTTGGTGGTGTTAGTGCCTGGATTTTGGCCATTCTAATAGGTATGTAGTGGTATCTCATTGTTTTAATTTGCACTTCCCTGGTGATAGATGATGTAGAGTATCTCCCCATATGCTTATTTACCATCTGAATATCTTCTCTGATGAGGCGTCTGTTAGGTCTTTGGCTCATTTTTAAAAAGTGGATTGTTTTTCTTATTCTTGAATTTTTAGAGTTCTTAGTATATTTTGGATAGCCATTCTTTATCAGATGAATCTTTTGCAAATATTTTTTTCCACTCTATGGCTTGTGTTTTCATTCTGTTTTCTCATTTTCATTTACAGGACAAAAGTTTTTAATTTGAATGAAATAATTTTTTTAGTTATTTATTTTATGGATTGTGTCTTGGTGTTATATCTAAAATTCATTGCCCTACCCAAGGTCATCTAGGTTTTCTCCTATGGTGACTTAGAGGAGTCTGGAGTAGTTATATTCACATTCAGGATGACACTTGTCAGCTGGGCTCAGGCTGGAAAGCAGCTTACCCTACAGGGTCTCCTATTACTGATAAAATATTTGGATGGACCATGTTAATTTGTCCTGCTCCATGTTGGTCTGTACTTTATACATGAGCATTATTGGTAGTCATTCTATCACTAGAGGACAGCTTTCCAGCAGTTGGCTGTTTTGTGCTTAGCTATAGAACCAAAATCTCCAATAGTGGTCAGATTCTCATTTCAGCTCCTAATATGGCATTCAGGCATTATATTGAAGTTTACAATTTTTGTTATTACCTTGAGCTGAGCAGTGACTAACTGGTAAGCTTCCTCCCTTGAGTCTCTTCATTTGGCTGCACACGAGTAAGGTTCTTCAAACCTTTACTCTGTTCAGTTTTCTGATGTAAAATTGATAGGTAGTTAATGCTTCTACACAAATACTTAATTTAAAAAAGGAGGTGAGTGGTGGGCTGTGCAGCTAATGGCTTCACAGGTGAATTTTGGAGTGAGGCAGAAATGGAACATGCTATTATTAACTCTCACTCATAGAACCTTCTATCACATTTTTAATAATATTTGGTTGACTCAGGGTTGGGTCTCCCTGGAAGTAAGCTTGGACTTTGGATCCTAGCTAACTGAACATTGCAGTAAGCAATTGTCTCTCAAAGTCTCTTTCTTTCTCTGAGAGAATTCTAGCAGGAAATCTGTATACTGAGCAGCATTTCTCCCATAACACCTGGGTGATTTGGAATGATTGTGATGCTTGGTGGGATGAGTTTGTGCACAGAGGGAAAAACAATCAGTTACCACAAACATGCCTCCAGTTTCTGTTACCCAGTCCCCGGGGACTAGGGTTTTATAAATACTAATACTACGGGCTTGCCAGATTAATTTCAAGATAAGCTGCCTAAGTGACACAGTGTTCCTGTGAAAAATCTGCCATTATTCATTTTAGCATCCTTATTCCAGGAAAAAAAAAATACATAGGCCCTCAGGAGCAAACCCAGAGTTTACACTTATGAGCCATTCTGAGTTCTCATTCATGTCAGTCTGGTCTCCATCCTTGGAGACTTCCCTACCCTGGGAAGCTCAGGGCCTGCTCATTGTGCCCCTCCTGCTGCTTGACTCCCATTGACAGACCACCCTCTGTTTCTTTACCTGCCATACTTAAATGTCTAAACCCTGGATTCCTCTCATTTTAAAATTTTATTTATTTGTTTATTTTTTAACACCTTTATTGGAGTATAATTGCTTTACAATGGTGTGTTAGTTTCTGCTTTATAACAAAGTGAATCAGTTATACATATACACATATACCCATATCTCTTCCCTCTTGCTTCTTCCTCACTCCCACACTCCCTATCCCACCCCTCTAGATGGTCAGAAAGCACCGAGCTTATCTCCCTGTGCTATGCGGTTTCTTCCCACTAGCTATTTTACATTTGGTAGTGTATATATGTCCACTCTCTCACTTTGTCCCAGCTTACCCTTCCCCCTCCCCGTATTTCAAGTCCATTCTCTAGTAGGTCTGCGTCTTTATTCCCGTCTTGCCCCTAGGTTCTTCATGACCATTTTACGCTTTGTTTTTTAGATTCCATACATATGTGTTAGCATACAGTGTGTGTTTTTCTCTTTCTGACTTACTTCACTCTGTATGACAGACTCTAGGTACATCCACCTGACTACAAATAACTCAATTTCATTTCTTTTTATGGCTGAATAATATTTCATTGTATATATAGGCCACATCTTTATCCATTCATCTGTTGATGGACACTTAGGTTGCTTCCATGTCCTGGCTATTGTAAATAGAGCTGCAATGAACATTGCGGTACATGACTCTTTTTGAATGATGGTTTTCTCAGGGTATATGCCCAGTAGTGAGATTGCTGGGACGTATGGTGGTTCTAATTTTAGTTTTTAAAGGAACCTCTATACTGTTCTCCATAGTGCCTGTATCAATTGATATTCCCACCAACAGTGTATGAGGGTTCCCTTTTCTCCATACCCTCTCCAGCATTTATTGCTTGTAGATTTTTTGATGGTGGCCGTTCTGACCGGTGTGAGGTGATACCTCATTGTAGTTTTGATTTGCATTTCTCAAATGATTAATGATGTTAAGCATTCTTTCAAATATTTGTTGACAATCTGTATATCTTCTTTGGAGAAATGTCTATTTAGGTAATCTGCCTATTTTTGGATTGGGTTTATTTTTTGATATTGAGCTGCATGAGCTGCTTATAAATTTTGGAGATTAATCCTTTGTCAGTTGCTTCATTTGCAAATATTTTCTCCCATTCTGAGGGTTGTCTTTTCATTTTCTTCATGGTTTCCTTTGCTGTGCAAAAGATTTTATGTTTCATTAGGTCCCATTGGTTTATTTTAATCTATAAAAGCTTTATTAAATTTTTTTTTTTTTGGCAGTACACGGGCCTCTCACTGCTGTGGCCTCTCCTGCTGCGGAGCACAGGCTCCGGACGCACAGGCCCAGCGGCCATGGCTCATGGGCTACTCACTCCGTGGCATGTGGGATCCCCCCGGACCGGGACATGAACCCACGTCACCCGCATCGGCAGGCAGACTCCCAACCACTGCGCCACCAGGGAAGCCCTAATCTCTTCTTTTTTTTTTTACATCTTTATTGGAGTATAATTGCTTTACAATGGTGTGTTAGTTTCTGCTTTATAACAAAGTGAATCAGTTATACATATACATATGTTCCCATATCTCTTCCCTCTTGCATCTCCCTCCCTCCCACCCTCCCTATCCCACCCATCCAGGTGGTCACAGAGCACCGAGCTGATCTCCCTGTGCTATGCGGCTGCTTCCCACTAGCTATCTATTTTACGTTTGGTAGTGTATATATGTCCATGCCACTCTCTCACTTTGTCACAGCTTACCCTCCCCCCTTGCCATATTGTCAAGTCCATTCTCTAGTAGGTCTGTGTCTTTATTCCCATCTTACCCCTAGGTTCTTCATGACATTTTTTTTTTAGATTCCATATATATGTGTTAGCATACGGTATTTATCTTTCTCTTTCTGACTTACTTCACTCTGTATGACACTCTAGGTCCATCCACCTCACTACAAATAACTCAATTTCGTTTCTTTTTATGACTGAGTAATATTCCATTGTATGTACGTGCCACATCTTCTTTATCCATTCATCCGATGATGGACACTTAGGTTGTTTCCATGTCCTGGCTATTGTAAGTAGAGCTGTAGTGAACATTTTGGTACATGACTCCTTTTGAATTATGGTTTTCTCAGGGTATATGCCCAGTAGTGGGATTGCTGGGTCATATGGTCATTCTATTTATAGTTTTTTAAGGAACCTCCATACTGTTCTCCATAGTGGCTGTACCAATTCACATTCCCACCAGCAGTGCAAGAGTGTTCCCTTTTCTCCACACCCTCTCCAGCATTTATTGTTTCTAGATTTTTTTGATGATGGCCATTCTGACTGGTGTGAGATGATATCTCATTGTACTTTTCATTTGCATTTCTCTAATGATTAATGATGCTGAGCATTCTTTCATGTGTTTGTTGGCACTCTGTATATCTTCTTTGGAGAAATGTCAATTTAGGTCTTCTGCCCGTTTTTGGATTTTTTTTTTTTTTTTTTGTTATTGAGCCACATGAGCTGCTTATAAATTTTGAAGATTAATCCTTTGTCAGTTGCTTCATTTGCAAATATTTTCTCCCATTCTGAGGGTTGCCTTTCAGTCTTGGTTATGGTTTCCTTTGCTGTGCAAAAACTTTGAAGTTTCATTAGGTCCCATTTGTTTATTTTTATTGCCATTTCTCTAGGAGGTAGGTCAAAAAGGATCTTGCTGTGATTTATGTCATAGAGTGTTCTGTGTGTGTTTTCTTCTAAGAGTTTGATAGTTTCCGGCCTTACATTTGGGTCTTTAATCCATTTACAGCTTCTTTTAGTGTATGGTGTTAGGGAGTGTTCTAATCTCATACTTTTACATGTACCTGTCCAGTTTTCCTAGCACCATTTATTGAAGAGGCTGTCCTTTCTCCACTGTACATTCCCGCCTCCTTTATCAAAGATAAGGTGACCATATGTGTGTGGGTTTATCTCTGGGCTTTCTATCCTGTTCCATTGATCTATATTTCTGTTTTTGTGCCAGTACCACACTGTCTTGATTACTGTACCTTTGTAGTATAGTCTCAAGTCAGGGAGCCTGATTCCTCCAGCTCCGTTTTTCGTTCTCAAGATTGCTTTGGCTATTTGGGGTCTTTTGTGTTTCCATACAGGTTGTGAAATTTTTTGTTCTAGTTCTGTGAAAAATGTCAGTGGTGGTTTGATAGGGATTGCATTGAATCTGTAGATTGCTTTGGGTAGTAGAGTCATTTTCACAATGTTGATTCTTCCTATCCAAGAACATGGTATACCTCTCCATCTATTTGTATCATATTTATTTCTTTCATCAGTGTCTTATAATTTTCTGAATACAGGTCTTTTGTCTCCTTAGGTAGGTTTATTCCTAGATATTTAATTCTTTTTGTTGTAATGGTAAATGAAAGTGTTTTCTTGATTTCAGTTTCATATTTTTCATCATTAATGTAAAGGAATGCCAGAGATTTCTGTGCATTAATTTTGTATCCTGCTACTTTATCGAATTCATTGATTAGCTGTAGTAGTTTTCTAGTAGCATGTTTAAGATTCTCTATGTATAGTATCATGTCATCTGCAAACAGTGACAGCTTTATTTCTTCTTTTCCGATTTGGATTCCTTTTATTTTCTTTTCTTCTCTGATTGCTGTGGCTAAAACTTCCAAAACTATGTTGAATAAGAGTGGTGAGAGTGGGCAACCTTGTCTTGTTCCTGATTGTAGTGAAAATGCTTTCAGTTTTTCACCATTGATGACGATGTTGGCTGTGGGTTTGTCATATATGCCCTTTATTATGTTGAGGAAAATTCCCTCTAGGCCTACTTTCTGGAGGATTTATATCATAAATGGGTGTTGAATTTTGTTGAAAGCTTTCTCTGCATCTATTGAGATGATCATATTGTTTTTCTCCTTCAGTTTGTTAATATGGTGTATCACGTTGATTGATTTGCGTATATTGAAGAATGCTTGCAGTCCTGGAATAAACCCCACCTGATCACGGTGTATGATCCTCTTAACATGCTGTTGGATTCTGTTTGCTAGTATTTTGTTGAGGATTTTTGCATCTATGTTCATCCGTGATACTGGCCTGTAGTTTTCTTTCATTGTGACATCTTTTTCTGGTTTTCGTATCAGGGTGATGGTGTGCTCGTAGAATGACTTTGGAATGTTCCTCCCTCTGCTATATTTTGGAAGAGTTTTGAGAAGGATAGGTGTTAAGTCTTCTCTAAATGTTTGATAGAATTTGCCTGTGAAGCCGTCTGGTCCTGGGCTTTTGTTTGTTGGAAAATTTTTAATCACAGTTTCAATTTCAGTGCTTGTGATTGGTTTGTTCATATTTTCTATTTCTTCCTGATTCTGTCCTGGTAGTTTGTGCATTTTGAAGAATTTGTCCATTTCTTCCAGGTTGTCCATTTTATTGGCATAGAGTTGCTTGTAGTAATCTCTAATGATCTTTTGTATTTCTGCAGTGTCAATTGTTACTTCTCCTTTTACATTTCTAATTCTATTGATTTGAATCTTCTACTTTCTTTTCTTGATGAGTCTGGCTAATGGTTTATCAATTTTGTTTATCTTCTCAAAGAACCAGCTTTTAGTTTTATTGATCTTTGCTATTGTTTCCTTCATTTCTTTTTCATTTATTTCTGATCTGTTTTTTGATTTCTTTCCTTCTGCTAACTTGGGGTTTTTTTGTTCTTCTTTCTCTAATTGCTTTAGGTGCAAGGTTAGGTTGTTTATTCGAGATGTTTCCTGTTTCTTAAGGTAGGATTGTATTGTTATAAACTTCCCTCTTAGAACTGCTTTTGCTGCATCACATAGGTTTTCGGTCATTGTGTCTCCATTTTCATTTGTTTCTAGGTATTTTTTAATTTCCTCTTTGATTTCTTCCATGACCACTTCGTTATTAAGTAGTGCATCGTTTAGCCTCCATGTGTTTGTAATTTTTACAGATCTTTTCCTGTAATTGATATCTAGTCTCATAGAGTTGTGGACGGAAAAGATACTTGATACAATTTCAATTTTCTTAAATTTACCAAGCTTGGTTTGTGACCCAATATATGATGTATCCTGGAGAGTGTTCCATGAGCACTTGATAAAAATGTGTATTCTGTTGTTTTGGGATGGAATGTCATATAAATATCAATTAAGTCCATCTTGTTTAATGTATCATTTAAAGCTTGTGTTTCCTTATTTATTTTCATTTTTGATGATCTGTCCATTGGTGAAACTGGGGTGTTAAAGTCCCCTACTATGAATGTGTTACTGTTGATCTCCCCTTTTATGGCTGATAGTATTTGCCTTATGTATTGAGGTGCTCCTATGTTGGGTGCATAAATATTTACAATTGTTATATCTTCTTCTTGGATTGATCCATTGATCATTATGTAGTGTCCTTCTTTGATTCTTCTAATAGTCTTTATTTTAAAGCCTATTTTGTCTGATATGAGAATTGCTACTCCAACTTTATTTTGGTTTCCATTTGCATGGAATATCTTTTTCCATTCCCTCACTTTCAGTCTGTATGTGTCTCTAGGTCTGAAGTGGGTCTCTTGTAGACAGCATATATATGGGTCTTGTTTTTGTATCCATTCAGCCATACTGTGTCTTTTGGTGGGAGCATTTAATCCATTTACATAAAGGTAATTATCGATACGTGTGCATCTATTCCCATTTTCTTAATTGTTTTGGGTGTGTTATTGTGGGTCTTTTCCTTCTTTTGTGTTTCTTGCCTACAGAAGTTCCTTTAGCATTTGTTGTAAAGCTGGTTTGGTGGTGCTGAACTCTCTCAGCTTTTGCTTCTCTATAAAGGTTTTAATTTCTCCATCAAATCTGAATGAAATCCTTGCTGGGTAGTGTAATCTTGGTTGTAGATTTCTCTCCTTCATCACTTTAAATATGTCCTACCAGTCCCTTCTGGCTTGCAGAGTTTCTGCTGAAAGATCAGGTGTTAACCTTATGGGGAGTCCCTTGTTTGTTATTTGTTGTTTTTCCCTTGCTACTTTTAATATTTTTTCTTTGTATTTAATTTTTGACAGTTTGACTAATATGTGTCTTGGCGTGTTTCTCCTTGGATTTATCCTGTGTGGGACTCTCTGTGTGTCCTGGACTTGATTAACTATTTCCTTTCCCATATTAGGGAAGTTTTGAACTATAATCTCTTCAAATATTTTCTCAGTCCCTTTCTTTTTCTCTTCTTCTTCTGGAACCCCTATAATTCAAATGTTGGTGCATTTAATGTTGTCCCAGAGGTCTCTGAGACTGTCCTCAGTTCTTTTCATTCTTTTTTCTGCTCTGCAGTAGTTATTTCCACTATTTTATCTTCCAGGTCACTTATCCATTCTTCTGCCTCAGTAATTCTGCTATTTATCCCATCTAGAGTATTTTTAATTTCATTTATTGTGTTGTTCATCATTGTTTGTTTCATCTTTAGTTCTTCTAGGTCCTTGTTAACTGTTTCTTGCATTTTGTCTAGTCTATTTCCAAGATTTTGGATCATCTTTATTATCATTATTCTGAATTCTTTTTCAGGTAGACTGCCTATTTCCTCTTCATTTGTTAGGTCTGGTGGGTTTTTATCTTGCCCCTCCATCTGCTGTGTGTTTTTCTGTCTTCTCATTTTGCTTATCTTACTGTGTTTGGGGTCTCCTTTTTGCAGGCTGCAGGTTCGTAGTTCCCATTGTTTTTGGTCTCTGTCCCCAGTGGCTAAAGTTTTTTCAGTGGGTTGTGTCAGCTTCCTGGTGGAGGGGACTAGTGCCTGTGTTCTGGTGGATGAGGATGGATCTTGTCTTTCTGGTGGGCAAGTTCACGTCTGGTGGTGTGTTTTGAAGTGTCTGTGGACTTATTATGATTTTAGGCAGCCTCTCTGCTTATGGGTCGGGTTACGTTCCTGTCTTGCTAGTTGATTGGCATAGGGTGTCCAGCACTGTAGCTTGCTGGTCGTTGAGTGAAGCTGGGTGCTGGTGCTGAGATGGAGATCTCTGGGAGATTTTCACCATTTGATATTATGTGGAGCTGGGAGATCTCTTTTGGACGAGTGTCCTAAAGTTGGCTCTCCCACCTCAGAGGCACAGCACTGACTCCTGGCTGCAGCACGAAGAGCCTTTCATCCACACGGCTTTCGCTCTGCCCTAGTCTCTAAGTTCCCACCCCTGCTCCTCAGGCTGCGTCACTGTGTCCATTTGTTTATTTTTGTTTTTATTTCTATTTCCCTGGGAAGTGGGTCAAAAGGGGTCTTGCTGTGATTTATGTAATAGAATGTTCTGCCTATGTTTTCTTCTGAGAGTTTGATAGTGTCTGGCCTTAAATTTAGGTCTTTAATCCATTTTGACTTTTTTTTGTGCATGGTGTTAGGGAGTGTTCTAATCTCATGCTTTTACATGTACCTGTCCATTTTCCCAGCACCACTTATTGAAGAGGCTGTCTTTCTCCACTGTATATTCTTGCCTCCTTAGTCAAAGATAAGGTGACCATATGTTCATGGATTTATCTCTCGGCTTTCTATCCTGTGCCATTGATCTATATTTCTGTTTTTGTGCCAGTACCATACTGTCTTGATTAGTATAGTTTTGTCTGAAGTCCAGGTGCCTGATTCTTGCAGCTCCATATTTTTCCCTCTAGACTGTTTGGCTATTCGGAATCTTTTGTGTCTCCATACAAATTTTAAGATTTTTTGTTCTAGTTCCATAAAAAATGCCCTTGGTGATTTGACAGGGGTTGGACTGAATCTGTAGATTGCTTTGGGTAGTAGAGTCATTTTCACAATGTTGATTCTTCCAGTCCAAGAACATGGTATATTTGTCCCTCTGTTTGTGTCATCTTTAATTTCTTTCATCAGTGTCTTATAATTTTCCGCATACAGGTCTTTTGTATCCTTAGGTAGGTTTATTCCTAGATATTTTATACTTTTTGTTGCCGTGGTAAATGGGAGTGTTTTCTTAATTTCACTTTCAGATTTTCCATCATTAGTGTATAGGAATGCAAGAGATTTCTGTGCATTAATTTTGTATCCTGCAACTTTAGCAAATTCATTGATTAGCTATAGTAGTTTTCTGGTAGCATCTTTAGGATTCTCTGTATATAGTATCATGTCCTCTGCAAACACTGACAGCTTTATTTCTTCTTTTCCAATTTGGATTCCTTTTATTTCTTTTTCTTCTCTGATTGCTGTGGCTAAAACTTCCAAAACTATGTTGAATAATCATGGTGAGATTGGGCAACCTTGTCTTGTTACTGATCTTAGTGGAAATGGTTTCAGTTTTTCACCATCGAGGATGATGTTGGCTATGAGTTTGTCATATATGGCGTTTGGTATGTTGAGGTAAGTTCCCTCTATGCCTACTTTCTGGAGGGTTTTTATCATAAATGGGTGTTGAATTTTGTCAGAAGCTTTCTCTGCATATACTGAGATGATCATATGTTTTTATCCTTCAGTTGGTTAATATGGTGTATCACATTTATTGATTTGCTTATATTGAAGAATCCTTGCATTCCTGGGATAAACTCCACTTGATCATGGTGTATGATCCTTTTAATGTGCTGTTGGATTCTGTTTGCTAGTATTTTGTTGAGGATTTTTGAATCTTTGCTCATCAGTGATATTTGCCTGTAGTTTTCTTAGTGACATCTTTGATTTTGGTATCAGGGTGATGGTGGCCTCGTAGAATGAGTTTGGGAATGTTCCTCCCTCTGCTGTATTTTGGAAGAGTTTGAGCAGGATAGGTGTTAGCTCTTCTCTAAATGTTTGATGGAATTTGCCTGTGAAGCCATCTGTTCCTGGGCTGTTGTGTGTTGGAAGATTTTTAATCACAGTTTCAATGTCAGTGCTTGTGATTGGTGTGTTGATATTTTCTATTTCTTCCAGGTTCAGTCTCAGAATGTTTTACATTTCTAAGGATTTGTCCATTTCTGCCAGGTTGTCCATTTTATTGGCATATAGTTGCTTGTAGTAATCTCTCACGATCCTTTGTATTTCTGCAGTGTCAGTTATTACTTCTCCTTTTTCATTTGTAATTCTATTGATTTGAATCTTCCCCCTTTTTTTCTTGATGAGTCTGGCTAATGGTTTATCAAGTTTATCTTGTCAGATAACTAGCTTTTACTTTTATTGATATTTGCTATCATTTCCTTCATTTCTTTTTCATTTATTTCTGATCCAATTTTTATGATTTCTTTCCTTCTGCTAACTTTGGGTTTTTTTTGTTCTTCTTTCTCTAATTGCTTAGGTGTAAGGTTAGGTTGTTTGTTTGAGATGTTTCTTTTATCTTAAGATAGGACTGTATTGCTACAAACTTCCCTCTTAGAACTGCTTTACCTGCATCCCATAGGTTTTGGGTTGTCATGTTTTCTTTGTCGTTTGTTTCTAGGTATTTTTTGATTTCTTCAGTGATCACTTGGTTATTAAGTAGTGTATTGTTTAGCCTCCATGTGTTTGTACTTTTTACAGTTTTCTTCCTGTAATTGATATCTAGTCTCATAGCGTTGTGGTCGGAAAAGATACTTGATATGATTTCAATTTTCTTAAATTTACCAAGGCTTGATTTGTGACCCAAGATATCTATCCTGGGGATTTTTCCATGAGCACTTGAGAAGAAGGTGTATTCTGTTGTTTTTGGATGGAATGTCCTATAAATATCAATTAAGTCCATCTTGTTTAATGTATCATTTAAAGCTTGTGTTTCCTTATTTATTTTCATTTTGGATGATCTACCCATTGGTGAAAGTGGGGTATTGAAGTCCCCTACTATGACTGTTTTACTGTCGATTTCCCCTTTTATGGCTGTTAGTATGGCTGTTAGTATGCACTGTTGGGTGCATAAATATTTACAATTGTTATATCTTCTTCTTGGATTGATCCCTTGATCATTATGTAGTGTCCTTCTTTATCTCTTGTAATAACTTTGTTTTAAAGTCTATTTTGTCTGATATGAGAATTGCCACTCCAGCTTTCTTTGGATTTCCATTTGCATGGAATAGCTTTTTCTATCCCCTCACTTTCAATCTGTATGTGTCCCTAGGTCTGAAGTGGGTCTCTTGTAGACAGCATATATATGGGTCTTGTTTCTGTATCCATTCAGCCAGTCTATGTCTTTTGGTTGGAGCATTTAATCCATTTACATTTAAGGTAATTATCGATATGTATGTTCCTATTACCATTTTCTTAATTCTTTTGGGTTTTTATTGTAGGTATTTTCCTTCTCTTGTGCTTCCTGCCTAGAGAAGTTCCTTTAGCATTTGTTGTAAAGCTGATTTGGTGGTGCTGAATTCTCTTAGCTCTTGCTTATCTGTAAAGGTTTTAATTTCTCTGTCAAATCTGAATGAGATCCTTGCTGGGTAGAGTAATTTTGGTTGTAGGTTTTTCCCCTTCATCAATTTAAATATGTCCTGCCACATCCTTCTGGTTTGTAGAGTTTCTGCTGAAAGATCAGCTGTTAACCTTATGGGGATTCCCTTGTGTGCTATTTGTTGTTTTTCCCTTGCTGCTTTTAATATTTTTTCTTTGTATTTAATATTTGATAGTTTGATTAATATGTATCTTTGCATGTTTCTCCTTGGATTTATGCTATATGGGACTCTCTGTGCTTCCCTGAATTGATTGACTATTTCCTTTCCCATATTAGGGAAGTTTTCAACTATAATCTGTTCAGATATTTTCTCAATTCCTTTTTCTCTTCTTCTTCTGGGACCCCTAAAATTCAAATGTTGGTGCGTTTAATGTTGTCCCAGAGGTCTCTGAGAGTGTCCTCAATTGTTTTCATTCTTTTTTCTTTATTCTGCTGTGCAGTAGTTATTTCCACTATTTTATCTTCCATGTCACTTACCCGTTCTTCTGCCTCAGTTATTCTGCTATTGATCCCTTCCAGAGAATTGTAAATTTCAATTATTGTGTTGTTCATGACTCTTTTTTAGTTCTTTATTTCTTCTGAGTCCTTGTTAAACGTTTCTTGTGTTTTCTCCATTCTGTTTCCAAGATTTTGGATCATCTTTACTATCATTATTCTGAATTCTTTTTCAGGTAGACTGCCTATTTCCTCTTCATTTGTTAGGTCTGGTGGGTTTTTACTTTGCTCCTGTATCTGCTGTGTGTTTCTCTGTGTTCTCATTTTGCTTAAGTTACTGTGTTTGGGGTCTCCTTTTCTCAGGCTTCAGGTTTGTATTTCCCGTTGTTTTTGGTGCCTGTCCCCAGTGGCTAAGATTGGTTCAGTGGGTTGTGTAGGCTGCCTGGTGGAGGGAACTATGCCTCTGTTTTGGTGGATGAGGCTGGATCTTGTCTTTCTGGTGGGCAGGACTGCATGTAGCAGTGTGTTTTGGGGGTGTCTGTAGCCTCAGTATGATTATTATGATTTTAGGCAGCCTCTCTGCTAATGGGTGGGTTGTGTTACTGTCTTGGCAGTTGTTTGGCCTACGTTTCCAGCACTGTGGCTTGCTGGTCATTGAGTGGATCTGGGTCTTAGCGTTGAGATGGAGATCTCTGTGGGATTTTCCCCATTTGGTATTATGTGGAGCTGGGAGGTCTCTTGTGGACCAATGTCCTGGACTTCTCTCTCCCACCTCAGAGGCACAGCCCTTACACCTGGCTGGAGCACCTAGAGCCTTTCATCTACATGGCTCAGAATAAAAGGGAGAACAAAGAAAGAAGGAAAGAAGATAAAATAAAGTTATTAAAATAAAAAATAATTATTAAAAATTTTTTTAAATTAAAAAAAAAGAGCAGCCAAACCAAAACAGAAATCCACCAATGATAACAAGCTCTAAAAAGTATACTACCCCCCCCCACAAAAACAGACAGTGCTGTAGGATAAATGGTAAAAGCAAAGCTATAGCGACAAAATCACACACAGAAGCATACACATACGCACTCACAAAAAGAAAAAACGGGATAAAAAATACATATATATCATTGCTCCCCAAGTCCACCTCTTCAATTTGGGATGATTCATTGTGTATTCAGGTATTCCACAGATGCAGGGTACGTCAAATTGATTGTGGAGCTTTAATCCGCTGCTTTTGAGGCTGCTGGGAGAGATTTCCCTTTCTCTTCTTTGTTCGCACAGCTCCCGGGGTTCAGTTTGGATTTGGCCCCGCCTCTGCATGTAGGTCGCCTGAGGGCGTCTGTTTTTCGCTCAGACAGGACAGGGTTAAAGGGGCAGCTGATTTGGGGGCTCTGGCTCACTCAGGCCGGCGGGGAGGGAGGGGTACGGAGTGTGAGGCGAGCCTGCGGCGGCAGAGGCCGGTGTGACGTTGCACCAGCCTGAGGCGCGCCGTGCATTCTCCTGGGGAAGTTGTCCCTGGATCCCGGGACCCTGGCAGTGGCGGGCTGCACAAGCTCCTGGGAGGGGAGGTGTGGAGAGTGACTTTTGCTTGAACATAGGCTTCTTGGTGGCGGCAGCAGCAGCCTTTGCCTTTCAGGCCCATCTCTGTGGTCCGCGCTGATAGCCACGGCTCGCGCCCGTCTCTGGAGCTCCTTTAAGCAGCACTCTTAATCCCCTCTCCTTCGCACCAGGAAACAAAGATGGAAGAAAAAGTCTCTTGTCTGTTTGGCAGCTCCAGACTTTTTCCTGGACTCCCTCCCGGCTAGCCGTGGTGCACTAACTCCTTCAGGCAGTGTTCACGCTGCCAACCCCCGTCCTCTCCCTAGGATCTGACCTAAGCTCGAGCCTCAGCTCCCAGCTCCCGCTCACCCTGGCGTGGGGGGGTGAGCAGACAAGCCTCTCGGGCTGGTGAGTGCTGGTCGGCACCGATCCTCTGTGCGGGAATCTCTCCTCTTTGCCCTCCGCACCCCTGTTGCTGCGCTCTCCTTCGTGACCCTGAAGCTTCCCCCTCCGCCACCCACAGTCTCCACCCACGAAGGGGCTTCCTAGCGTGTGGAAACCTTTCCTCCTTCACAGCTCCCTCCCACTGGCGCAGGTCCCGTCCCTATTCTTTTGTCTCTGTTTTTTCTTTTTTCTTTTGCCCTACCCAGGTACATGGGGGAGTTTCTTGCCTTTTGGGAGGTCTGAGGTCTTCTGCCAGCGTTCAGTAGGTGTTCTGTAGGAGTTGTTCCACATGTAGATGTATTTCTGATGTATTTGTGGGGAGGAAGGTGATCTCTGCATCTTACTCTTCCACCATCTTGAAGCTACTCCTGCTAAATCCTGGATTTCTTTCTAAGCTCAGCTCTTCTGTGAAGCATCCACTGATCTGGGCCAGGGCACTGTGTGACTTTAAGCAAAGGGGAATGCTCTCTATCAGAACTATTCTTTTCTTTTTTTATTTCTTTATTGGAGTATAATTACTTCGCAATGTTGTGTTAGTTTCTGCTGAACAACAAAGTCAATCAGCTATATGTATACGTATATCCCCATATCCCCTCCATCTTGCATCTCCCTCCCACCCTCCCTATCCCATCCCTCTAGGTCTTCACAAAGCATCTAACTGATTTCCCTGTGCTATGCAGCCGCTTCCCACTAGCCATCCATTTTACATTTGGTAGTGTATATATGTGCATGCCACTCTCTCACTTCATCCCAGCTTCCCCTTCCCGTACTGTGTCCTCATGTCTTTTCTCTACATCTGCGTCTTTATTCCTGCCCTGCCACGAGGTTCATCAGTCCCGTTCTTTTTTAGATTCCATATATGTGCATTAGCATATGGTATTTGTTTTTCTCTTATCAGAACTCTTATTAGTCCTCAACTTTATCTTGACCTCAAGTCCAGTTAACTTCATTTCCCTTAAATAAATCCAAGGAGAAACTAGAAGCAGTCTCAACTATAGTTCTTCATCTGTATCTCTATTATAACTATCTTTTCTCCACTAGACAGTAAACTCCTTAAGGGTGTTCATCATCAGTCTCCTGAAACAACTTGCACAAGCAGCCCCAGTGCCCAAATACTTAATGTTCATTGTCTTAGAACCCTTCAGAAATGAAGAGTTTAGGCAAAATATCCCAAATTGGCTTAGAAATCATGATTCTGCATATTTCATGAAGAACTAGATGAACTTAGTAAAGTAAGTTTAAGCTCAGTAAATATTTGTTGAATAAATAAAAAACAATAAGAAGAAATTATTTAATATGCCATGGATGAATATAGAACAAGTAACATTTTCACATTTAATTCTGAGAGCTGTGTTTTGTGGTTTCTCATCTTGTGACCTATCCTCAGATTCCTAGCTTTTGGAATGGTCTATAGTTGAATCAACAAGGAAATGATGTACTGCAGTTTTTAGATTTTATTAGAAGGTTTTCCTTTTATTATCTATTAAGAACTCTCTGGAGATTAGTCAGTTTCTTGGTAAATGAAATGTTTTGTAATCCTCCTTGGGACATTTCTTGTAGTGCATTTTCAATGCATTGTTTGACCTAATTGGTATCAATAAATTGACTAAAAATGATAATCTTAGCACTGTGTTCACATAAGTGAACTGTGGTGAAATGTACAGGGGTGAGTGAAATAATTTCTTCATAACTGGGTAATTTATTTATTCAGAGATTGCCGTAGTGACTTCAAATGATTCCTAGAAACTTCTAGGTATTAAAATTCTGAAGTTCTGTACAACTCTTTTGGACATTCTCTAATTTTAACAAAGGGGTTAAATATATTTACATAATAATTTACACAAATAGATGGGTAAATAAGATAAATTTTATAATTCAATTTACCCTGTAATCTATTTATACTTGAAGTTCAATATAAAAAATGTGGGATGGTTCAAAATTTGTGCCTTACCATCTTCCAATAAAGTGTAAAGGGTTGTAACATTTTTTTTAAATGGGTAAAAAAGGGATTTTTTTTCATTTGGTTAATAATTCCAACCTTCTGAAAAGTCAGTTGATTTAAAATCTAAATTTAGTCTTCCACTCAGTATATAAGATTTATGAGTGAGTTCTACTGTCAGCAAAATGTGTTCTCTCTCCCCTGCTGACTTTGCAAGCTGCATCTGCTTTTGGATACCATGAAAGCAACAACATAAAAACACAATTTTATCATAGCCTTTAAAACTGGGTGATATAGACAAGTAAGTATGTAATTTGCAGATAATGATAATTATCTTGAGTTGTGTGAAGACCTTCTAATACTTTTCCAGGGCTTAGTATTCTGTAGGGGATCGAATGGAAAAAGTGGGATTAAAGGGGAGAAGGACTGCTGGGGAGGGGACAAATAGTTTGAGATTTGGCACCTTTTCTGGTGAGCATGGGAACAGAAAGGACTGAACTTGTCTTTTGGTAAATACCCTTACTTTCTTTTTGACAAAAGTAAGCTGCTACCCATTTAGTTTTTCTACAAAAGGACTAAAAAAATCAGGTTGGATCAATGAAAAGAGCATAAATTTGGAGGCAGCCAAAATATACTTGAATTCCAGCTTGGCCATTAACCACTAGTGTGACCTTTGGGTAGGTCTTTAGCCATTTTGAGTGTCAGTTTCCTTGTATGTAAAATAAGGGTGAACTCATCATCTCACCGACCCCTAAATTTGCTCAAATAGACCCTATCTGAGATATTGGCATTGTCATTTACTTCCTAGGCCAAGACTCCTCTACTCTTCCTTTTCTTTACATCCAGTTGGCCAACAGGAGCTCTTGGTTCACACCACTCATGTCTTCATTCCTCTGCTAGTCACCCGCTGTAGACTCTGTGATAGGCTCCTCCTGGTCAAGCAGCCTTGGGCAGCTCAGCTGCAGCCTCCTTAAGGAAGCCCTGTCTGAACTCCCCAGATAGTTTGCACTTCCCTCTGGCTGTGACTGCAATTCACATGAGCATCTCTTTTAGTTCACTCTGTTCTCCTCATCAAGGTCTGTGTGATAGTTAACCTTTGTAACCTGGGTCTTAGCTCAGTGCCTGGAACACAGTAGGAGTCCAGTAAATATTTGTTGAATAAGTGAATGAATAAATGACATCCATTTTGCATGGTTGTTGTAAAAGTAATTTATGTCAAAAGACAGGATTTAAATAAATGATATTTATTATTAATATAATTACTATTTTATTCTCTAAAAATGTTTGTAAGTGTTCAGCATGTTTTCATGTGGCTTGATGGTAATTATTAAAGGTGATCTATTAATCCAGATATCAGTGCCGCTGATTAGTAAAACAACCTTATAAACTGGGGTTCTCAAATTAGTTAATTGCTTTCTGCCTCATGGCAAATGCCAAATAATTTGCGAGGGGCCATCCATCCTTTGTTAAACACAGGAAAAACTATCCTCCTGAAGTGTTATAACTTTGGAGTTTTCCAACTCTTTTTCCCCCACTTATACTGCTTATGGTAGAGAAAATTCTTTCTGGATACAATGTATTTATGGGCCTACTTTGGAAGTAGTCTTATTTGTATTCTCCTGGGACTCAGGCTGCATGAAATTTTACTCAGAACAAATCCAACGCTTCACTAAAATTAAGGACAGCTCTAAGTCAAGGAAGAATGGGCTTAAAGTGGTTAGATGGCAAATTCCTGCCATCGTGGTGGAGGTGGTGGTGGTGAGAAATCTTTGATGATGGGCAGCACCAGGTCTTCTGCAGAACATATACCAGAATAGAAGGGACCTTGAATGAGGAAGGACTAGAGCTACAGATGTGTGTCAATGGAAGCTCTGAACTTGAGCAATTGCAGACAGAGGGAAGAAGAATTCATGTACACTGGTGTAAACAATCTTGAGCTAAGGAGTAGTCTTTTCCGACTGGGATCAGAATGCAGAGGCAGAAGTGAAAGGGACACAAACGATGAAATCAAAACCAGGTTGAGGAACAAAGGAGGATTCAGATGGGATCTGGGTAGAGGCAGTTCTCTGAGTCATAGCTGGTGCAGGGTTTTATTACCAGTTTCCTGGTAAGGAAGAGCCCAGGCTAATTTCACAGCCACTCTTATGTATGAGTGTATGTGTAAGAATAATCAAATTCATGGCTTACAAAAATGCATGAGGTACATTTTACAGGATAAATTCCATCATTTTCAGGAAATTTTTTGTTGTTATAGAGCCTAGAGTATGGGTACCCATTCCAGGTTCGTTAACTTTAATTTAATGGATCAACTGATATGTGCTCTGATGCTCAGAGAGGATGGACTGAGAGAGACCATTGTCCCTTACAGTCCACTGCTTGCATATGATATAACTTTTTTTGAAATGCCAGTCATATGATAACCAGCCAGAGGATTAGACCCCTCCTGCCCCTTTGATATGTACTCTGTACATGTAAACTGACAGGAGGGGTGTGGTGCTGATGTGAATTTAGAGTTCAGTAATCTGAAATGTGGACTTCTGATCTCAGTCGTTTCTCTTCCCTGAATATTGCTAAGAAGTTAACATTCCCATGTATACATTCCCCTTATCCAAGTTAGAAGAAATATGAACAGCTCCGAAAAGAGTGTTTTGTAACTCTGATTTGACCAGAAACACCTTTTTAAAAGTTGTTAATGGATATTGGAAATCTTTGTAAAACTTACTTGCCTGCTTTCCCTCTTGCAGTGCCCACTGTGTAGAATGGCATGCTCCTTCGATGAGGGTGAATCTTGCAGACTTGCACTCTGACCACAAAGGCTATTTGGTACTAAGACAAAGATGAAGAGGCAGAGTAGGTGGTTGGGATGAAACCAGTGACTCTATGATGTTCTGTGGAAGAGGTTCCTTTGAAAACAAATTTTCTCACTTGATCTTGTTTTCCTGTCATTTGTCTCTTTCTTCTGAAAGAAGAGAACAACAAAGTAATTTCTTTAACACAAAGTCCCTGCTGCTGGTTCATCACTCTCTTACTGGAATGAGTCCTGGCCTTTAGTGGTACTGAGAAAGCCAAAGGATGATTTTAAGCAGGAGGTCAATTTTAAAAGTATTATTACCAGAGCCCATACTTTTAAATTAATGTAGAGTATTATAATTGTACAGTTTGATTGCACATTCAGTGTCCTTAATAATGTTTTGATGAACATCTTTATGTCTAAAGCTTATTCTTTCTTTAAGATAGTTTTTCAAGATAGCCCCAGAATTAGAATTATTAGAGACAGTTCTCTGAGTCATAGCTGATGAATCAAAGGGCATGAAAATTTTAATACTGTTGAGTGATTCTGGCAAAGTGCCTTCCAAAATGGTAGATTCCACTCTACCAGCACTTTGACCAGCAGTGGATAAACTTGTCTAGTTTACCATATTTTATCCAACATTAAGCATTTTCACCATTCAAGAAAAAAATGATTTGTACATTCATTGAAGAGCCAGAATACTTTTATTGCATTTATGGGTTTTTTATTCTTTTGACTTTAGTCTTTATTTAAAAAAGTTTATATTGAAGGTGTATATTTTTCCAATCATAAAAAGGAAAATATATTTTAAAAAGAATCTCACCTCCAAACTTAAGAGCAGAATAAAGAAGGTTAAACAAATGCAACTAAATAAAACGGGTAGGTGTGAGATAGCTGTACGGTGAGAGTGAGTCTCAAGAAGAGATGAGGGATGGATACTTCGATTAAAAAGATTTTTGAAAAGTGCTTCTATCAACTAAAACAAGAAAAGGAAATAAGCTTACAACTATATTGCCAGAAAAATAAACTATATATAAAAAAATCTTCTTTTTCCCTAATGATAGCTACTTAGCACTGCAATGTAAATGTTCTTTCGATAGATGGAATTCTCCTGCTCATTTATGTCCTCATCTCTAGGCCAGATTGTACTCTTATTATTCTAGGTAGATGTGAAGTTCCTTTTTTAGAAGATTTCCATCAGGAAAGGAATTAGTCTCCCAGGGTGACCCACTCCTACACTTTATCAGTGACCTGAAGTTTTTCCAGCAAGAATGTATATCCAAATTAAACTTTCTGGGTTTAATGGAGATGAGAGGCAGCCGTGTAATAAGGATCCTTCATGCCTTTTACTAGCACTGTTCATCTTTTTACCTTCTGAAGATTAAATCACTGCAGCTCCTTTATGATCTTTCCTCTAAGGAGCTATACGTCTTCCTTCAGTGTCTTCATATATGCCTTTGGATTCTTGAAATGCTTTCACTGAATCTGAAGCAGTGGAAACTGGGTCTGTCACATGTTCTTCATTTCTATTCCCAACACTATTTAATATAATAATGTGTTCTTCTCTCATACAAATGCACTGTATGGGTGTTAGAAAAATAATACTGTCAATGATAACAATTTACAATTTTACCATCAATTCTACAAATATTTTCTAGCGTTGTTCCCATTTTATTGGTGAGAAAATTGAGGCTTAGAGTGATTAAGTGTTGGCCAAAGTCACATGGTCAGGTGGAGAACCAGAACTGAAACACAGGTGGGTCTCACTCCAGAGCTCAAGTTCTTAACCAACTGAGGACTCTTTTCATGGTATTAAGTCAGTGAGTGTGCTTGAACCAAGGTGTTCTTACATATACTAGCGTTCTTTCCACTTAGATCTGCCGGATGAATCTTGTCATTAGTGTTTGCTTATAGATGTGCCTCATGTTTTAGGGATTCATTTCAAATAGTGGGAGAGGCAAGGTGCAGAGCGCTGAGGAGCACAGGTGCTGGAGCCAGCTTGCCGTTTATAACTTTGTGACCCTGGGCAAGTTATTAAATATCTGTGCCTCAGTGTTACCATTAAGAAAATAATGGTGACACTAGTATTTTCCTTATAGGGTTGTGTTGAGAATTAAGTGAGTTGACAGATGTAAAGTTCTTAGAAGAATGCCTGACACAGAGAACTACACAAGTGCTTTTGTTATTGTTAAGAGGAAGCTTCCTGTGAAAGCTGCATTTGGAAGAAGGCAGGAGAGGCACCAGCCATGTTTCCACATCCCCACTCCTGTTCAATTTCTACCTTGAAGACCGTTGGGCAAATGTGGTTCACAGCTGAAATAGCCATACAGGTCCTTGAAGCTAAGTGCACATACTGTTAACCTCTTCTCAGAGTTGGGATGTTTCAGTGTTACAGATTGAAGCGTTTTCCTGCTTTTGGTGGTGGGGCCTGGAGGGCAGTGAAGCAAACAATGAAGTGTAATAGATGCCATTGATAAACTTGAAGCCCCTTTTGCTTCAGAAAAGTCCCATGTAAAGTGGTATTAGCGATACCTATTTTGTGTGTGTGACAGCCTGACCCATACTTACATTCATGGTAGCGAGTTAATTGAAAAATTATTTACGGTGGTCCATAAACTTGGAGTATAGAGTGTTGGCTTCCCACTGAAGAAGAAGTTTTTGTTAATAAGTTTGACCAAATCATCATGGTGCCACCATGCACGTAGACGTACTTGCATTCTGTGTGTGTGTGTGTGTGTGTGTGTGTGTGTGTGTGTGTATCTAGCCACAAGAGGCCTAGAGATGATGAAAAATACCTTTCCTCCTTTGGAGATAGGTGTTGATAGGATGAGGTTCTGTTGGCAGGTATGAGCCTTAGCAAAATAATGAGGTGAGACATGCTCTCCTCAATGCCTCCAGTTCTTTTGGATTAATCCCCACCCTCCCTCCATATCTCGCCTTCTCTGAACCCTTCAGGTTGCCTCCCTGTCTGTTCAAGGCCCCCTGCCATAGCTCCTTAATAAGGCCTGCCCTTCCAGATGCAGCTTTAAGCTGTGCATTTCTTCTATTTTCCTCTACATTTTCAGCATTTCCCCATTCTGCATCCTGTTCTCTCAGAACCCTCCGTGACACCTAGTTGACATCAAACTTAGCAAATAAAAATTCAGGATGCCCAGTTACATCTGAATTTCAGACAAATTTAAAAATTATTATTTAAATGTGTCCCATTTAGTATTGGGGACATAATTGTACCAAACATTATTTATTGTTAATCTGAATTTTGAATTCAGCTGGGTGTTACTAGAAACTGAAGTAAAGGGGATCCTTTTTATACGTATAGTGAAAGAAAATTCAGTTCAGTTGTGTCCTACTATATGAAAGGCAGAACTTGTAAGTGATGAATATTTAGCTGAGATCTCTAAGCAAAGTGTCGAAGGTGTAGCCTGGCTTCTTGCTGCTTACAGCAAAATGGGAGAGGAAAGAGCTAGACTGAGGGACGAACTCTCAGCAAGACTTAATGATTTGGGAAATTCTCAGCCTATTCAGATTGCAAAGATACTACAATAGGAGATTTAATAACAGGAAAGCATGCTCTGGAGAAAAAACAAGGGTGTGGCTCACCAACCTTTTGCTCATTCTTTGGAAGGATCAATAGGTCCAAGTATTCAATCAGTAGAGGTCCCTTTGAAAAGATTATGCAAGTGACCCATGGATCCCTTCAGCCATCTCAGGAGAAGTCAAAAATAGAGATGAGATTATTTGGAAGGCTCTCTGGAGGAGGCTTTTGTCTAATGGAATGAATCCCTTAGGCATTTATGGGAGACTCATAATGTTCTTGAGGACGTTATATCATCAGAAATATTGCCAGCTTGGATTACAAGAGGAAATGAAAGAAAGCAGTCAGACTCCAAAAATTCTACATGCAGGAAATAGGCTTAAAAATTACCCAGCTGCAAATACGTACTATACTTCATGGAAAAGCAAGCATGACCCAGACAGTGAAGCTGAGGGCAGAGCCTCAGGCGCAGAGGATGGAACTGAGGGCCCAGAGGGCAGAGCTGTGAATCACAGAGGATTAGTCCCAGGCCTTGAAACCTAATGAATTTTTCCCAGTTGGATCTCAATATTGCTTGGAACCAGTGATTCTTTTCTTTGTTCCATCCCGCACCTCTATTTTTTTTTTTTTTCCGGTACATGGGCCTCTCACTGCCGTGGCCTCTCCCGCTGCCCGCCATGCGGGATCTTCCCGGACCGGGGCACGAACCCGTGTCCCCTGCATCGGCAGGCGGACTCCCAACCACTGCACCACCAGGGAAGCCCTCGCACCTCTATTTTTGAATGGAAATGACTATAACTCGTATCTTATATCTGCCCCACCGTTGTATTTTAGGATCATATAACTTGTTTTTTATTTTCACAGGTCCAAATATAGAGGAAATTTTGCCTCAAATGAATCATACTGAGAGTTATGACCCAAACATGATTTAAAGAATGAGATTTAAGACTTTTGAGTTGTTGATATTTAAATGAGATTTTGAAATTGCATTGATGCTATAATGGACTGAGACTTTTCAAGATGTTAGGATTAGGGGAATGTATTTTGCATCAGAGATGGATGTGACTCTTTGGAGGCCAGAGGGTGGATTGCAGTAGGCTGACCAGTGGCCTCCAAAGTTTGCCAAGTCTGAAGCCCCAGGGTACATGAATATGTTACGTTATATGGCAGAAAGGACTTTGCAGATATGAATAAGTTAAGAGTCTTGAAATGAGATTTTCTTTTATTATCTGGGTGGACTAGATAATCACAAGGGTCCTAACAAGGGAGATAATTTAAGAATGGAATCAGGGGTCAAAGAGTAGCAAAGA
Organism: Phocoena phocoena; assembly: GCF_963924675.1. Classification (NCBI taxonomy): domain Eukaryota; kingdom Metazoa; phylum Chordata; class Mammalia; order Artiodactyla; family Phocoenidae; genus Phocoena; species Phocoena phocoena. Next base: position 38,852,983 of record NC_089220.1, on the reverse strand, counting down.
TACTATGTGGTTGGTTTTAAAAATGGAGGAAGAGGCTGTGAACCAAGGAATTTAGGTGGCCTCTAGCAGCTAGAAAAGGCAAGGAAACAGAGTCTCCCCTAGAGTTTCCGGAAGAAACACAACCCTGCAGTTCCATTTTAGACTTGTAACCTCCGGAATTATAAGAGAATGTATTTGTGTTGTTTCAAGTCATTAAGTTTGTGGTAATTTGTTACAGCAGCAACAGGAAACTAACAGACTTGGTGTCTTGTATTTTACCTGGCAACCATAGTTCTAGCAAGAACTAATTTTGTAAGATATCTGTTATGGGTCTGAAGCCTTATATACATTAGCACGTTTAATTCTTTCGACAACCTGGTGAAGTAGTAACTATTTTACAGATAAGAAAAATGAAGTTCAGAGGTGTAGTAGCAGAATTTAATTTGAAACCCAGGTCTGAGGGACTGGAAAGTCCACTTCGCTTGTTTCTTTATTTCTCTTTCCTCCTCCTCCCCCTCCATTATTATTATTATTACCACCACCACAGTGTTGTTTATGAAGAATCTATTTCTGGGACAAAGTAGATTCCTTATCCAATGAGTTGGATGCCTCCTTTCCCTCTGTCCCTATATACAAAGACATCTCTTCTTCCAGAATAAATATTTTATTGATTCCCATCCAAAGGACATTCCACTTTAAACTAATGAGTCTCTGAAGAAAATACATATTTAAAAGACTACATACTTCATAGATCAAATATACATTCTTCAATGCCAAAATGTTCTGGTCTGCTCTGCAAGCAAAGAAAAGGATCCAAGTTTTATAAATTTCAACAAATGAGCCAAAACAATTAGTTTCCTTAGACAATTAAATAAGATAATAAACCAAAAATGCTCTGCAATCATGTTGGTAGAGAAACAAAAATCACTCTTTATTAGTAGCTTGCTTATAGACTTTTTATTTGAACTAATGCATATCCTAATAGCTCAGGGGAAAAACAACCCAAATGCTGCAGGTTCAGATCGCTGCTAACCAAGGAGCTGGTGTTTAATTGGAGATGGCCAGCTGCACATACTGCTTCTCTTCATTTGCAACTTGAAGTAATTCCGCCACCCTCTCCCTGCCCCCCAACCCTTGACTAAAATCCTATAAGTGCTGTGTTGGAAGAATATCCCACAGAGAGCTTCCAGCAGACCGAAGGTATTATCTGTTCATGTATCTTCCAGTTGACCAGCAAAGAGCATCTGGCACAGCAGCTGGAGCGGTGTCACAGTCACGGTGGTTGGGGGCCAGGAGCAGTTTATGAGACACCGAGGGGAAGGGCCATGACAACTGGTAAATTGCATACTATACATTTCACCAGGACAAATTTGCTGTGAACTCATTGTCATTTTGCAAAGGTGAGCAGCTTTCCCCTTCTTCCTGGTTCTTTTCACTGTATCAGTTAATTACGAAAAGCAGTGCGCACAGGAATTAAGGTTAGGAATTAAGGGCTCCGTGAATGCTTGTTATTATTACTTTTGGCTGTGTTATTAAAACAAGACTGTTCCCTTGACACATGGTCATTGAATATCACAGAGTCCAGTTGCATGGCTGGATTGTGAGCTTTTGTGGGAGGTCATGAGACTGGGTGGTTCATGGGTCACCTAGTCTCTATGCTCTTCAAGCAATTTTGTTTGGAATAGTGTGTCCTCCGAAAAAAAACAAGCTCTCTGGGGTGATATTCCAATGAAGGAGGAAGGAGGAACTTGCATCTGGCAGGTGTGTTCACAGTACTTTGAACAGCTGACCTCCAGATCACAGGTCACTACGACAGCACCTCTTAGGACAAGGATAAGTTCTTTTGCTTTCCTGAAAAGTGTTAATTTTTCCATACTCAACAAGTGATTAAAAGAACCACCGCAGATCTGGAGTTGTGGGGATAATTATGAAGTTAATGTTTTCTTTCCTAATGGAAACAGTCTGAGTAAATGGTAGCGACGGGACTTCCTTCAACCTACACCTTCCACAGATTCTGTGCTTTTACGTGAGTTACGTGCGCTATTTGTAAAAGACAAGCAGTGCTCTGTGTTTATTTTTATTTTTTTCCTTGTTTTTTTAGGTTTTGAATTTGATGTTCTGAAATCTACTGGGAACATTTCAGGTGCCTATTAAGGATGTGTGAAAAACAAAACAAAACTGGGTGGATAAAACCTGCAGCCATAGCTCCAGGTTTATAGTGCGGGAGCACTACAGCAAGGAGGGTGGTGATGGGGGGGCGATGTGTATACGTGGGGGTGTTGGTCAAAAAGGAAGATTCCTAAGCTCCACTCCAGAAAGTCTGAAATTATATTTGGGGTGGGGGACTAAGAATTGCACTTTAATATGCAAACTCAGAAAGGAGACAGCAGGCCTGTGGGCCAAGAGGGTGAGCGTGGGTAAAAATGGCTTGGTTTACATGGGTAGAGTTTGTGACTAGGAAATAAGTGTGTATAAAATCTTGGTACCTCAAGAGTAATCATTTATTTAATGTGATGTTGAACAAGAATCCCTTCACCCCAGTTGTAAAGGGTAGCACTTAGGGGACCCTGTTGCTCAGTGGGCATCGGAGATTCTGGGTTCAATTCCCAGGCCCGCCATTTACTAACTGTGCGACTTGGGCACAGTGCCTTGGTGTCCTTATCTGCAAAGTGAGGATAATCACGGCATCTACTTCAGTGTTGTTATGGACTAATAATTTCTAATGATGGTAGAGATTAATATATATGGAGAGAAACTATGCTACTGCTTTTAAGTACTTTTCATATATTAGCTCTTTTAATACAAAACCCTATGGTATATAATGTTGTCATTCTCATTGGGCAAATGAGGTTAACAATTGCTGGAAGCCATGTGGTTAGAGAGAGGCAAGGCTGGGGCTCAGGTCCAGGCGGGCTGACTCTAACGTGCACCTTTACCACCAGCCTTGCTCTCCAGCCTCTCCAGTGAAGCGCTAGCTCCTTTCCCCTTCTCCCTCTCTCCTCCTATCTCGTAGCTCCAGATGAGTGGCTTCGTTCCTGTTAAGCAAAAATGTCCTGTCGTTAACTGAGAAAAGTGTATTCTGAAGGCATATCCGCTTGCACGGGTCGGAGAGAGGCTGCAGGAGAGAGAAAGATGCATTGTGGCTGTTAACCAGGTAGCGTTCAGGTGGGCTCTTTGCATTCTAAGAGCTCTGAAGAGTCAGCTGTCAGAGAGGATAGCACAGACTGACTACGGCTCAGCTTAGCCATTTCTACCAGTTTGGGCTTAGCTTTTCCAGGAGGGAAGGGGCTGAGTCCACCTTACCCCGGCAGGGAAGAAGGCAAGTTCTTGCTGGCCTCGCTAGGACTTGCCAGCACAGTCCTTCCTGGAAGTATTTGTTGGCAGCCCTGGAACTGAGTGGGGTGAGGCCGAGGGCCACATCGTAATACCTGTGGTAGCTACTAATTACTGAACATGTCAGGTCTTCGCTCAACACTTTCCAGACACCATCACATTTCATTGTCTCAGTAACCCCACAGTTACTTTTAGGACCAGCTGCCCTGCTGGGTCCCCTTTACCTGCGATCCTGTGCATTTGTGAAGAGGCTGCCTGTTCCACACCTGGTGCTAGGTTGTCATAAAGCTGCCCTCTAGCTTCTTGCCTGTGTCTCCGGTCTCTGACCACGCTGTGGCCTTGGGGCCCCTGCCTGGTTCTCTTGCCCTGTCCCACTCCCCTCAGTAGCAGTTGTGCCCTGCTGGGCAGAAGCAGCTTCTCCTAAATGCTTGCTTGAAGGAATGGAACTCAGCTTGCTGAGCCAGGCTGTGCTTTTTCTTTTTTGGTCGCCTGCGTTTCTGTCACCAGCTTGCTCTGGGAGCAGTGATGCTCTTCATTAAGCTGAGATCCGAGGTGCTTAAAATGCAAAATTCACAGGCAAGCTGGCTGATGCCTGAGGCTGGCAAAGGATGTTCTTCACTTCCAGAACCTTAACTGTGTCAGGCCATAAAGGCTCCTTCCTCCCAGTGGAGCCAGCTCACAGGACCAAAGAATGAGACTCATCCCAGGTGAGGGGAGCTTCTAAGGGGCTTGACTCCTCTGCATCTCTCGCATGCCAGCTGGGCCTTAGGGGCTGAACTCAGCAATGAGGAGAAACCACATAGGGCCACCTCCTACCAGGTGAGGGTAGCCCCAGGCTCATGAGAAGATGAATCTATGAGTTCACAAAGAAACCCCCAAGCAGAATAATTCTGGTTTTTAAAGAGGATGCAAGACAAAGAGTTCAGATGTGGACCTGGAGATCACAACCAAATAGGAAGGTTGCATCCAGCCCTGGGGAAACCTAAGAATTGGGCAGAAATTGTCTAATCCTTTAATGCACTCCCACTGCTCAACACGTAGGTTCTTCCACCTTCCCTTCCACTTCTCATTTCCCAACACGTGACAAAAGAACACGACCTTCTCCGAGGTGGTGCCATCACTTAGCTCTTTCCAACCAAACTCTCACCCCAGTCTGCCTCTCAACCGAACAGGTGTTCAGAAGTATGCACAACATCTGCTTCCCGCTTTCTCTTTCCTGGCTTCTTGGGAATGCAGCATGGGTACTTTCTCATCCTTCTGCATCTAGGGTCTCTGGAGCTACTTCAACTCATCCATGCCTCTGGGACATTGACTAGAACTCTGGGCCTCTCTTTGTTGGTCTCCTTGAGATAATGACCCCTCTGTTGTGAGATCAAAGCAGAGACTCCAAGTTGCGTGCAGGGTCTGTAGGCGTGAAGAAGAGAACCCTCAGCTCTCTATTTTTAAACTGGACTTGGCATTAGATATAAGGTGTTTTTGCGCCTACTGAGATAAAGGTACTCCTGCTGGGTGGGCCAGTTATTTTATTTAAAAAGGCACCCATTTTGGGCAGCCCAACTAGAACATGGTACCCTTTCTGGAGCTGGCACAATTCTGCCCAATTGCTTGGTTTGCAGCAAGGAGTTGAGTGCTCACTCAGGCTCACTTGGACTGGATGTCCTTGTGCAGACGCAACCTGTGCAACAGTTCAGGGCAGCCCAGGCTGTTGGCCTGAGGGCAAAGGGAAGAACTTTGAACTTTGTTTTGTTTTTTCCTTTCCCCTGCACCATCTGTGTCCTGGATCCCTCAGCTTCTCTTCATTTTCAGCTAAACCGAAAGCCTCTTGCTTCTCTTGTGCACTGGAGCCCAAACCCATGCTTGGTCGTTTTGAAAGTTCTGGTTACTGGGTACCTTTTATTCTCTAGTTGGATGATTAGGATGTGGGAGAAATAGACCTTTTACATTTATTGTCTCCAGATACTGTGTGAATAGGAGATAAACCATCAAGAGCATCTCAATGACTCACTCATGCTATTTGTGAAATATTTCTAGTCACGGTGTGCAGGGAGCAGCAATATGGCTTGTCTTTTCTGTGGGGTCAGAATAGAACACTGAGTCGCCAACCAGTTCTGAGTAATTTCAGGCCTGAGTTCTGTCTAGCCATGCACAGCTGGTCAGCCTCATACCAGAGGATTGTGCCTTCTCCTGGCTGTTTATTTCTCCAGGTGTCATGGGTGCTGGCCTGGTAACCTTTGACACCACTGACTCAAATCAAAAAAAAATTTTTTTTTGAACTAGACACGGACTGGTAAAGCAGTATTTCTTTCTCCTGCTAAAAATGCTTCCTGAGTAGAAACTGCTTATTATTTCGAATGCCCTGGATACACCTGCAGATCTGCCCTGTCCTGGTGACACAGCCAGCCTGGGAAAACTGGGAAGAACATAATGTGGGCCTTTCGGGCCTCCCTCACTCTCACAGTGGTTGTGTTTTTTTCCTCTCCTAGGACTGCTCTCCTTTCCCCTGGCTCCAGTCTGGATCCTTTTCTTGTCTTTACCTGTGGGTGAACTAGTCTCTGACAGGGAATTATTGGATAAATCACGAGTCAGCTTATAAGGGCTTAAGGTTTACCTCCTTTTGGGGTGTTGGCATTTTAAAATGGCGGCTTGCCTCAAATGAATAAAGTTGTAATCTCCGAAGGAGAGGTGGTGTTCTTTTGGCATTTTCCAAAATCGGAGCTCCTCCATTCTCTAAGCCAGACTTACTTTTCAATGCTTAAAAATAACCAGTGACATGGAAGTTTCAGGAGGACCAGAGACCTAGAGGCTAGTCAGTTTGTACCTAATGACATTTTACTCTTGTTCAGACAGTGCACACCATTCATACTGCCCCACACATCTTTGAGGTCTCTGCCACCATCTGTGCGTTATCTTCCTTTTCACATTTGAGCAGATCTTGCCTCTCCAAATGCTGGGAGTTGGGTGGGTAAGGAGGGTTTGCCCACAGTCACCCCTGCTCCTCTGCTCTGGGTCTTTCTATGCAACTCCGTGAAGGGGATGCAGTTGGCAGTGAGGACGTGTGTTGGTCTCATCTTCAGCAGCTTTAACTGCAGATCTCCTTTGTTCTTGGGGAGCATATTAAACAGTGGGCTGGCACAGATTTGAACTGAGATTTTTTACAAAAAATGTGCAAGTACTACATCTTCCTTTTCCTTTTTTTTTTTTTGCGGTACGCAGGCCTCTCACTGTTGTGGCCTCTCCCGTTGCGGAGCAACAGGCTCCGGACGCGCAGGCTCAGCGGCCATGGCTCACGGGCCCAGCCGTTCCGCGGCACGTGGGATCCCCCCGGACCGGGGCACAAACCCGTGTCCCCTGCATCGGCAGGCGGACTCCCAATCACTGTGCCACCAGGGAAACCCTCCTTTTTTTTTTTGCTGTGATGTGAGATTTGTCTTTCTGAAATAAATGGGTTAACCAGGTCTTGATGAGATTTCCTTGGGCTTTGGAACAATAGTTAAGTCACTATCATTTTTATGATTTTCCCCCTAAGAATATAATTCACTAAACATTTTAGTTGTTAAGGGGAGGTTATATGAAAGCAAATTCAACTAAATATCTCCTAAATGAGTAGTGTCTCTCTGATCTGAACAGGCGTCTCTGCCATTCTTTATTCAACGATATGTACGTATTTGTGTTTATCAAATTGAAAGTCTACAATTTGCTAAGTCATATTCTACAAGCTGAGGTTATAAGGATGGAGAAAATGCATTTTCTTACCTTGCCCTGTAGTGCAAGACAGAATTCTAGAAGTCTGGGCTTCAGTTAAGTGGGGAATAATAGTAAAACTGCACATAGGATTGCTGTGAGGATTAAGTGAAACAATATTGCAGAGCCATTAAGATACTGCCTGGCACATAGTAAGGGCTATATAAGTGCTTCAACAAAATAAATAAACTAGAGGACATTAATGTGTGATAAGGGCATAGTATGAGAATGTGGATGTAAGTATGGGTATAAATAAAACACTCCAGAAACCTGGAGTAAGAAGAAGATTTTGCTGTGACGGTTGGGAACGGCTTCGCTGAGGAGCTGAGATTTAATCTCTATCTTGAATGATGAGTAAGAGTTCAGTAGGTATGTAGTGAAGTTGGAAAGGACATTTCCAGAAATGAGAATAGCACAAGCTGTCTTGTAATTCAGAGAGCCCTGTCTAAAACATTCTGTCAAAAAATCTTTCCTGACACCAGCTCACTCACTGGGCCAAATGTGATCAGTCCCCCACCTCTATAGCACTTGTTAAATGCCTCTTTTTTCACCATTATCTTATCACTTTGCAACTATTTTCCTCTAATATTCAACATATATTGAATACTGCCTTGGCGTCAGTCCTCCTGATGGGTGTAGTCTCTGCCCTCAGAGACTGCTAGAAAAATGAGGTGCTTTCTCTGGCACCAGTGGGTTCCCATAGCACACTTCCTGGCTCATTATAGTTCAAAAATACCATTGAGAGAATTTATGCATATATAAATAAAGAAATCCTTCTCATCTCCTGGTTTTGATACCTAAGGAATTGTCCTTCTGAGAAAGGGACAAAAACAGATATTTCTTTTGTTTACTCTTTCTGTGATTTCTGTTTGTATATTCAGAGTTGATTCTTGTAAAAAGCTCAGAGCACCTCAAAGGAGAAAGAATCATTGAATATTATTGATATCAGTTTAGGAGGACTGTCTTTATGGGTCTGTCAGTTTCTTTAGCTGAACGATTACACATTGTAGCTGTTTGATGTCTGCACATCTCCTTGCTTCTGTCTGTTCCAACATCTGTATTTTGAACATAAGACCCTCTGAGGTGAGATTAGAGGATGGAGTGGGGGGCAGGGGTCAATACAAGCAATATCACAAAGCTGTTTGGCATTTTTTCAAGCCTAGAAATCCTGTGTTGGGAAAAAAATTAGCCTGGCAACTTTCCTTTAAAACAATTCAGAATTTCTCATTTTGTCCTGTTGGGAATATGAGTTTTATTCATTACCATCTCAGTTACAGCAGAAAACTCTGATCTTTAATAGAGGATCACATGGAAGGAGTGGTGGTCATATGTTACATGATGAAATGTGTATTTTTTTTTTTACATCGTTATTGGAATATAATTGCTTTACAGTGGTGTGCTAGTTTCTGCTTTATAACAAAGTGAATCAGTTATACATATACATATGTTCCCATATCTCTTCCCTCTTCTGTCTCCCTCCCTCCCACCCTCCCTATCCCACCCCTCTAGGTGGTCACAAAGCACCTAGTTCATCTCCCTGTGCTATGCGGCTGCTTCCCACTAGCTATCTATTTTACGTTTGGTAGTGTATATATGTCCATGCCACTCTCTCACTTTGTCACAGCTTACCCTTCTCCCTCCCCATATCCTCAAGTCCATTCTCTAGTAGGTCTGTGTCTTTATTCCTGTCTTACCCTTAGGTTCTTCATGACATTTTTTTTCTTAGATTCCATATATATGTGTTAGCATACGGTATTTGTCTCTCTCTTTCTGACTTACTTCACTCTGTATGACAGACTCTAGGTCCATCCACCTCACTACAAATAACTCAATTTCATTTCTTTTTATGGCTGAGTAATATTCCATTGTATATATGTGCCACATCTTCTTTATCCATTCATCTGATGATGGACACTTAGGTTGTTTCCATCTTCTGGCTATTGTAAAGAGAGCTGCAATGAACATTTTTGATACATGACTCTTTCTGAATTATGGTTTTCTCAGGGTATATGCCCAGTAGTGGGATTGCTGGGTCATATGGTAGTCCTATTTGTAGTTTTTTAAGGAACCTCCATACTGTTCTCCATAGTGACTGTATGAATTCACATTCCCACCAGCAGTGCAAGAGTGTTCCCTTTTCTCCACACCCTCTCCAGCATATATTGTTTCTAGATTTTTTGATGATGGCCATTCTGACTGGTGTGAGATGATATCTTATTGTAGTTTTGATTTGCATTTCTCTAATAATTAATGATGTTGAGCATTCTTTCATGTGTTTGTTGCCACTCTGTATATCTTCTTTGGAGAAAGGTCTATTTAGGTCTTCTGCCCATTTTTGGATTGGGTTGTTTGTTTTTTTGTTATTGAGCTGCATGAGCTGCTTGTAAATTTTGGAGATTAATCCTTTGTCAGTTGCTTCATTTGCAAATACTTTCGCCCATTCTGAGGGTAGTCTTTTGGTCTTGTTTATGGTTTCCTTTGCTGTGCAAAAGCTTTGAAGTTTCATTAGGTCCCATTTGTTTATTTTTATTGCCATTTCTCTAGGAGGTAGGTCAAAAAGGATCTTGCTGTGATTTATGTCATAGAGTGTTCTGCCTATGTTTTCCTCTAAGAGTTTGATAGTTTCTGGCCTTACATTTAGGTCTTTAATCCATTTTGAGCTTATTTTTGTGTATGGTGTCAAGGAGTGTTCTAATCTCATACTTTTACATGTACCTGTCCAGTTTTCTCAGCACCACTTACTGAAGAGGCTGTCCTTTCTCCACTGTACATTCCTGCCTCCTTTATCAAACATAAGGTGACCATATGTGCGTGGGTTTATCTCTGGGCTTTCAGTCCTGTTCCATTGATCTATATTTCTGTTTTTGTGCCAGTACCATGCTGTCTTGATTACTGTACCTTTGTAGTATAGTCTCAAGTCAGGGAGCCTGATTCCTCCAGCTCCGTTTTTTGTTCTCAAGACTGCTTTGGCTATTCGGGGTCTTTTATGTTTCCATACAAATTGTGAAATTTTTTGTTCTAGTTCTGTGAAAAATGCCAGTGGTAGTTTGATAGGGATTGCATTGAATCTGTAGATTGCTTTGGGTAGTAGAGTCATTTTCACAATGTTGATTCTTCCTATCCAAGAACATGGTATATCTCTCCATCTGCTTGTATCGTCTTTAATTTCTTTCATCAGTGTCTTATAATTTTCTGCATGCAGGTCTTTTGTCTCCTTAGGTAGGTTTATTCCTAGGTATTTTATTCTTTTTGTTGCAATGGTAAATGGGAGTGTTTTCTTGATTTCACTTTCAGATTTTTCATCATTAGTGTATAGGAATGCCAGAGTTTTCTGTGCATTAATTTTGTATCCTGCTACTTCACCAAATTCATTGATTAGCTCTTGTAGTTTTCTGGTAGCATCTTTAGGATTCTCTATGTATAGTATCATGTCATCTGCAAACAGTGACAGCTTTACTTCTTCTTTTCTGATTTGGATTCCTTTTTTTCCTTTTCTTCTCTGATTGCTGTGGCTAAAACTTCCAAAACTATGTTGAATAAGAGTGGTGAGAGTGGGTAACCTTGTCTTGTTCCTGATCGTAGTGGAAATGCTTTCAGTTTTTCACCATTGTTGACGATGTTGGCTGGGGGATTGTCATATATGGCCTTTATTATGTTGAGGAAAGTTCCCTCTATGCCTACTTTCTGCAGGGTTTTTATCATAAATGGGTGTTGACTTTTGTCGAAAGCTTTCTCTGCATATATTGAGATGAACATATGGTTTTTCTCCTTCAGTTTTTTAATATGGTGTATCACATTGATTGATTTGCGTATATTGAAGAATCCTTGCATTCCTGGAATAATCCCCATCTGATCATTGTGTATGATCCTCTTAATGTGCTGTTGGATTCTGTTTGCTAGTATTTTGTTGAGGATTTTTCATCTATGTTCATCAGTGATATTGGCCTGTAGATTTCTTTCTTTGTGACATCCTTGTCTGTTTTTGGTATCAGGGTGATGGTGGCCTCGTAGAATGAGTTTGGGAGTGTTCCTCCCTCTGCTATATTTTGGAAGAGTTTGGGAAGGATAGGTGTTAGCTCTTCTCTAAATGTTTGATAGAATTTGCCTTTGAAGCCATCTGGTCCTGGGCTTTTGTTTGTTGGAAGATTTTTCATCACAGTTTCAGTTTCAGTGCTTGTGATTGGTCTGTTCATATTTTCTATTTCTTCCTGATTCAGTCTTGGCAGGTTGTGCATATCTAAGAATTTGTCGATTTCTTCCAGGTTGTCCATTTTATTGGCATAGAGTTGCTTGTAGTAATCTCTCATGATCTTTTGTATTCTGCACTGTCAGTTGTTACTTCTCCTTTTTCATTTCTAATTTTATTGATTTGAGTCTTCCTTTTTTTCTTGATGAGTCTGGCTAATGGTTTCTCAATTTTGTTTATCTTCTCAAAGAACCAGCTTTTAGTTTTATTGATCTTTGCTATCGTTTCCTTCATTTCTTTTTCATTTATTTCTGTTCTGAGTTTTGATTTCTTTCCTTCTGCTAACTTTGGGGTTTTTTTGTTCTTCTTTCTCTAATTGCTTTAGGTGCAAGGTTTGGTTGTTTATTCGAGATGTTTCCTGTTCTTAAGGTAGGATTGTATTGCTATAAACTTCCCTCTTAGAACTACTTTTGCTGCATCCCATAGGTTTTGGGTCGTCGTGTTTCCATTGTCATTTGTTTCTAGGTATTTTTTGATTTCCTCTTTGATTTCTTCAGTGATCACTTCGTTATTAAGTAGTGTATTGTTTAGCCTCCATGTGTTTGTATTTTTTACAGATCTTTTCCTGTAATTGATATCTAGTCTCATAGGGTTGTGGACGGAAAAGATACTTGATACAATTTCAATTTCCTTAAATTTACCAAGGCTTGATTTGTGACCCAAGATATGATCTGTCCTGGAGAATGTTCTATGAGCACTTGAGAAAAATGTGTATTCTGTTGTTTTTGGATGGAATGTGCTATAAATATCAATTAAGTCCATCTTGTTTAATGTATCATTTAAAGCTTGTGTTTCCTTATTTATTTTCATGTTGGATGATCTGTCCATTGGTGAAAGTGGGGTGTTAAAGTCCCCTGCTAAGATTGTGTTACTGTCTATTTCCCCTTTTATGGCTGTTAGTATTTGCCTTATGTATTGAGGTCCTCCTATGTTGGCTACATAAATATTTACAATTGTTATATCTTCTTCTTGGATCGATCCCTTGACCATTATGTAGTGTCCTTCTTTGTCTCTTGTAATAGTCTTTATTATAAAGTGTATTTTGTCTGATATAAGAATTGCTACTCCAGCTTTCTTTTGGTTTCCATTTGCGCAGAATATCTTTTTCCATCCCCTCACTTTCAGTCTGTATGTGTCTCTAGGTCTGAAGTGGGTCTCTTGTAGACAGCATATATATGGGTCTTGTTTTTGTATCCATTCAGCCAGTCTGTGTCTTTTGGTGGGAGCATTTAATCCATTTACCTTTAGGTAATTATTGATATGTATTTTCCTATTCCCATTTTCTTAATTGTTTTGGGTTTGTTATTGTAGGTCTTTTCCTTCTCTTGTGCTTCTTGCCTAGAGAAGTTCCTTTAGCATTTGTTGTAAAGCTGGTTTGGTGGTGCTGAACTCTCTCAGCTTTTGCTTGTCTGTAAAGTTTTTAATTTCTCCATCAAGTCTGAATGAGATCCTTGCTGGTAGAGTAATCTTGGTTGTAGGTTGTTCTCCTTCATCACTTTAAATATGTCCTACCAGTCCCTTCTGGCTTGCAGAGTTTCTGCTGAAAGATTAGCTGTTAACCTTATGGGGATTCCCTTGTGTGTTATTTGTTTTTCCCTTGCTGCTTTTAATATGTTTTCTTTGTATTTAATTTTTGACAGTTTGATTAATATGTCTTGGCGTGTTTCTCCTTGGATTTACCCTGTATGGGACTGTCTGTGCTTCCTGGACTTGATTAACATTTTCCTTTCCCATATTAGGGAAGTTTTCAAGTATAATCTCTTCAAATATTTTCTCAGTTCCTTTCTTTTTCTCTTCTCCTTCTGGAACCCCTATGTTAAATGTTTCTTGCATTTTCTCTGTTCTATTTCCAAGATTTTGGATCATCTTTATTATCATTATTCTGAATTCTTTTTCAGGTAGACTGCCTATTTCCTCTTCATTTGTTAGGCGTGGTGGGTCTTTATCTTGCTCCTTCATCTGCTGTGTGTTTTTCTGTCTTCTCATTTTGCTTATCTTACTGTGTTTGGGGTCTCCTTTTTGCAGGCTGCAGGTTCGTACTTCCTGTTGTTTTTGGTGTCTGTCCCCAGTGGCTAAAGTTGTTCAGTGGGTTGGGTAGGCTTCCTGGTGGAGGGGTTAGTGCCTGTGTTCTGGTGGATGAGGCTGGATCTTGTCTTTCTGGTGGGCAGGTCCACGTCTGGTGGTGTGTTTTGGGGTGTCTGTGGACATATTATGATTTTAGGCAGCCTCTCTGCTAATGGGTGGGGTTGTGTTCCTGTCTTGCTAGTTGTTTGGCATAGGGTGTCCAGCACTGTAGCTTGCTGGTCGTTAAGTGAAGCTGGGTGTTGGTGTTGAGATGGAGATCTCTGGGAGATTTTCGCCATTTGATATTACATGGAACTTGGAGGTCTCTTGTGGACCAGTGTCCTGAAGTTGGCTCTCCCACCTCAGAGGCACAGTACTGACTCCTGGCTGCAGCACCAGGAGCCTTTCATCCACACGGCTCAGAATAAAAGGGAGAAAATGTAGAAAGAAAGAAAGAGGATAAAATAAAATAAATTAAGATAAAATAGTTATTAAAATAAAAAATAATTATTAAGAAAAAATTTTTTTATAAAAGTAGAAAAAGAAACAAAAAAAATGGATGGATAGAACCCCAGGACAAATGGTGATAGCAAAGCTATACAGACAAAAATCTCACACAGATGCATACACATACACACTCACAAAAAATGAAAAGGTGAAAAAATAATAAACCTTGCTCTCAAAGTCCACCTCCTCAGTTTGGGATTTGTTGTCTATTCAGGTATTCCACAGATGCAGGGTACATCAAGTTGATTGTGGAGAATTAATCCGCTGCTCCTGAGGCTGCTGGGAGAGATTTTCCTTTCTCTTCTTTGTTCTCTCAGCTCCTGGGGCTCAGCTTTGGATTTTGCCCCGCCTCTGCGTGTAGGTCACTGCAGGGCGTCTGTTCTTCGCTCAGACAGAACGGGGTTAAAGGAGCAGCTGCTTCGGGGACTCTGGCTCACTTAGGCCGGGGGGGAGGGAGGGACATGGAGTGTGGGGCGAGCCTGCGGCGGCAGAGGCTGGCATGACGTTGCACCAGCCTGAGGCGCGCCGTGAGTTCTCCCGTGGAAGTTGTCCCTGGATCCCGGGACCCTGGCAGTGGCGGGCTGCACAGGCTCCCCAGAAGGGGGGGGGTGTGGATAGTGACCTGTGTTTGCACACAGGCTTCTTGGTGGTGGTAGCAGCAGCCTTAGTGTCTCATGCCTGTCTCTGCGGTCTGCGCTGTTAGCCGCAGCTTGCGCGCGTCTCTGCAGCTCCTTTAAGTAGCGCTCTTAATCCCCTCTCCTCTCGCACCAGGAAGCAAAGATGGAAGAAAACGTCTCTTGCCTCTTTGGCAGGTCCAGACTTTGCCTGGACTCCGTCCTGGCTAGCCGTGGCGCACTAGCCCCCTTCAGGCTGTGTTCACGCTGCCAAACCCAGTCCTCTCCCTGCATCAGACCGAAGTCTGATCCTCAGCTCCCAGCCCCACCCACCCCGGCAGGTGAGCAGACAAGCCTCTCGGGCTGGTGAGTGCCGGTCGGCACCGATCCTCTGTGCGGGAGTCTCTCTGCTTTGCCCTCCGTACCCCTGTTGCTGTGCTCTCCTCCGCGGCTCCGAAGCTTTCCCTCTCCACCACCCGCAGTCTCCGCCCACGAAGGGGCTTCCTAGTGTGTGGAAACCTTTCCTCCTTCACGGCTCCCTCCCACTGGTGCAGGTCCCATCCCTATGCTTTTGTCTCTGTTTATTCTTTTTTCTTCTGCCCTACCCAGGTATGTGGGGGGGTTTCTTGCCTTTTGGGAGATCTGAGGTCTTCTGCCAGCGTTCAGTAGGTGTTCTGTAGGAGTTGTTCCACGTGTAGATGTATTTCTAATGTATCTGTGGGGAGGAAGGAGATCTCCGCGTCTTACTCTTCCGCCATCTTCCCTATTTTCGTCTTTGAAATGTGTATTTTCTAAAGACCTCTAACAGAGATGAGGAGGACAGTGTGGAGGGCAGGTGGATGGTGATGAATATTGGTGGCAGGGAGACAAACAAAGATATGATTTCAATAATTTGCCCAGGAAGTTGAAAGGATGTGCACTAAGGCAGCAGTGGTGAGGATGAAGAGAAAGAAATGCACATGAGAGTTTTATTCTTTTCAGATGGACTTGACAAGATTCAGTGACTGAGTCAGGGAGAGAGTAGGGGGTGGGCTGTGAAGATTCTAAGGTTTCTGTTTTGGGTAGTGAATGATGCCATATTGTTCATGGTGAGAGCATGAGACGTGGAGGAAGTGGTTTGGGAGCAAAGATGATTTCAATTTTGGAGGTGTTGAGTTTGAAATACCTGTGGGCTGTGTGTTGAGAAATGCTTATGAGGCACATGAACAAACTGACTCAATTCGAGTGAGAAGGGCTGAAAATAGAACTAGGAGGGGACAGCACATCAGTCCTGTTGATACCTGGACCAAGGGGAGGTGAGCAAGACTTAGGCAATTGATTTTGTGTATAAATTCATATGAGCTTTTAAACACTTATATGATCGTTATAAATACATTGACATATAAGGAAAAAAGTCTTTTGTTAGGCTATTTGTTTGGTTCAGAATATGTGGTCTGCAATGTCGAAAGACTTCTCAAGGTTTCTTTCCACACGATGATTCCGTAAGGCCTGGGTAAACAAAGGGAAGTATTTTTAAGTGAAGCTCTATTTTACAATTACAACTGTAGGACAGCAGAGAAATCAGACTTTGAGCTGAGGTAGCATTTTTCCCCTCCAGTGAAATTCAGCTTTCATTGAATTTGGAAATCATATCTTTATCTGGGTCAAGGACTTGAGAAGAAAAGACTAAGTGAGTTTAGTGGAAAACAGCATGTTCAGATGTTTTCATTAATCCCCTTAAACTACTCACCCAGAGAAGGTAGAAAGGAAGAAAAGGCAAGAATAAAGAAATTTCATAACAGATGGCTATGTTTGTTTGTTTTTTTTCCTATTTACTTTAAACTTGGCTACTACAATCATTTTGAAACCAAACCATGCCTCTTTGGTACATGGATAACTGTTATTAACTGCTTTTGTTGTCATAGCTATTAAAATTTTTTCCCTTCAAGTCTAGGCTCTTTTAGGAAAGTATTGAATATTCTCAGGATTTGTTTCTTTTGGTAGTTCAAAACCCTAGTAAATGTACCATAAGTACAACAATCTTTTAAGAATATTTAAGCCAAGGGATATGACTGATTAATAAATAATAATTCTATTTTTAACTTTGTGAAAAAAATCTTAGGACTCAGATAATTCAGCATAAGACATACACATTCATTTTCAGGGAAAAAAAAGCAAATTAGAATATAGGAAGATTTCTCTCATACCAGTAATCAGAGACCCAAAACATAAATGGAATTTAAGGTACATTGAAAATCTCATTCAATAACAAAAATTTTTTTCATAAATAAAACTCAGTGCTGGAAAGTATGCAATGACTTGTTTTCACCATTACACTCTAGTTGCAGTGGAAGTTGGCGCCATAGTTTTATAAGTAACAAAATAATGTACTTATAGAGTCAAAAATATTTTCACACTATTTAGACTTAGTAATTCTCCTCTGAAATTTATTTTAAGGAAATATTCTAAAAGAGAAATAATATCTACATACTTGAAATATCCATTGTAGTGTTATCCATGTCTATCCATTGTAGTGTTATCTATATATCTATAGGCAATTGGAAAGAATCAAAACGTCCCAAACGATCCAAAATTTGTTTTAGCAAATTATGGATCTTGACGCAACATAATGTTAATATTATTAAAATTGGCAATCATTAAGACTATGTGGAAACGGGAAAGCTGTTTGATGGACACTGCAGGAAGGGGGAATGAAAGAAATATAAATAAGGAAACTTTATTTTATACTGTGTTGCAATTCCAACAACAAGGAAAAATGTTTTGCTGTTCTGTTTCTCTTTGGCCAGAAGTGAGCTCTTCACAGCTAGCAGTTCTGTCTTAGTCATCATTATTTTTCCAGTGCTCAGTAAATGTTTGCTGAATTGAACCTAATCTGTGCAAATCTAATATGTACAAATGGAATGGATGGAGAATTTAAATGAACTTTTAACTTAATTTTTAACTTTAATTTTAAATTCTCTACTGTCACTTTTCATACTATATATATGACACAAAGTTATAAAAGATACATCTCAATTTTCCAAAGATAAATAATTTTGAAAAAAGAATTCAATTCCATGATATGGTCATATAAATATATTTTATGGGAAATATATTACTTGTTTATATATTATACTTTATACTGCAGTCCAGGTGAAAAATCATATGTTCTGGATATGATATTATGATCTTCTGGATATTACTAATCTACTAATGCTGAAAAAAGTATAAATTCATATAATTAAAAAGAAATGTATTCACTATGTATTAGGTAATAACAGGCAACAAAACATGTTAACTGGAAAATGAAGTTTCATACCATATACGTGGTCTATAAAAAAAAATACTGGTAATGCATTGCAGAAATAATATGGTTAATTTTAAAAAGAAGCAAGTCAAGTTATTTAAACACATTTAATGAATTCCCTATCACATACATTACATAGAGTCAAAACCAATATATCACTAAGACTAATGTATTACAAAGTAAGCTGGCACAGACAATAAATTTGCATGGATTCTTATGCAGGAACCGTCAGTGTTATTGACATTTTGGACTGGGCAATACTCTGTTGTGGGGTGGAGCTGGGGGCTGTTCAGTACATTGGAGGATGTTTAGCAGCATCGCTGGTCCCTCCCGACTAGATCCTATTAGCACCAGTTCTCATGTGTGACAACTAAAAGTGTTTCCAGATATTGCCACATGTCCCCTGGGGGAGGCAAAATCACTCCTGGACAAATATTAAATATTTCAGTAAACACTAACACGTGTGTGTGTGCACGTGTAACCACTACATAACAAATAACAGAAAATGTTTAATTTGGATAGAAATATAGCAGGGCCTCCATTGCTTTTAACTCACAGATTATGGTAGGAACAGACTTAGATCTCATGTGTTCTAGGTATAACCTAATCTCCATGTCAGGTCAGAAAGTGGACTCTGTTTCTGTTAAGAAAATTCCTGCTAACATGAATTTCACAGTGGTGATGTTTGTGCTTGCTTTTAGTTTATTCTAGTTCTGGCCTTGAGTGCTTGCCCTCCACTCAAAATAACAGCTCAGTTGATGCAAGGTAATTTTCGATTCTTCTCAGCATTTTCTATTGACAAATACTATATTTTTAAAAATGTGATTAAAAATATGAAGCTACATGCTTTCTACCTCCAGAGCATGCATGGAGATGCTCTTCTGCCTGTATACACAGGAGTTATCTTTCTCCCAGGCCCTCAGCTTCAGAGATCTTCTAGTCTATAGGGTTCATAGCACTGTAAAAGAGCATTGACTTTGAAATCAGATAGACATGTCTGGAAACTCTGTTTCTGAAATAAATCAATTAAGTATCCTTAGAAATCTTCTTAATCTCTGAAACTCACTTATTTAAAAACAGGGTTAATAGTGCCACATTATAGGGGTTGAAAAGAGCTTAAAGGGTGATTCTTGTGAAAGACCTAGCACTGTACTCAGGCATATAGTAGGCAATCATGCTAGTTTCTTTCACATCCTTTTTATATGAAATATGCTTTGTTGCATGAAGCGTCAATGCCTTCTAAAGCAGCCATGCACTTCTATATATGTTTGCTTGGGCTGCCGTAACAAAGTATCACAGAGTAGATGGCTTAAGCCACAGAAATCTGTTTACTCAAAGTTCTGAAGACTAGAAGTAAGTCCAAGATCAAGGTGTCAGAAATGTTGGTTCCTTCTAAGGCCTCTCTCCTTGGCATGTATATGGCTGTCTTCTCCCTGTCTCTTCACATAGTATTCCCTCTGTCCATTATCTGTGTCCAAATTTTCCCTTCTTATAAGGATACCAGTCATGTGGGATTAGGGCAACTCTAATCACCTCATTTTAACTTAATTACCTCTTTAAAGGCCCTATCTCCAAATACCATCACATCATGAGGTACTGGGGGTTTGGACTTCAACATATTTTTGGGGTGGAGGGGGGAGACAATTTAGCCCATGCCCTGCCTTTCTCTTCACTTGGATTTCAGAGAAGTATTTCAAGGGGAAGCTCTGCTAAGATCCCTGCCAAACCCACATTGACAATACCTCCATTCACTGTTATCTACATTGATTCTTTTTATGCGTTCAAAATGTTTTGGCAGTAATTGAAAAGCACACACATAGAGAAGAATAAAATACAGAGTTGACATATGTTTAGTGAATATGCTACTGAACATGCTATGCATTCTTTTAATTTTTTACACACATTGAGTGGGTCTGTCCACAATATCAACTGAGCGCTCACCATGTGCTAGGCATTGCCCTGGACCTTTGGAGAGTAACACACAGTGTTTGCCTTTGGGAATTCTGAGTCACGAGGGAGAGGAGGGAGCCCCAGAAAGAAAGAGACTCACAGATAGCTAATTCTGAAACAATGTCTCTACGCAAGAGGAAGATAAGCACCAGATATTACACCAAATTTAATATTTCTAATATTAGAAATGCAACTGGAAAATTTCCTATGCAGAGTGAGGCTGAGAGATAAGGGTTAGGTTTTGAGAACTATAGTTTAGCCACCTCTTACCCACATCCTAAAATAGACCTAACCTAGAGTACTAGCTTGCTTATTGTAAGAAGAAAAGTCTGAAAGTTAGCTAATTTGGAAATTGGACTAATCTCCATGCCTTGTAAATTAACTGACCCCTTCCATTTATAATGGAGTGATCTATACTTATAAATTCATCTTAAATTTACAGGTAGCAGAACTTTAGATGCAGGATCTTATAATCTTGAGTCCATTCATCAAATACTAAAGTTCTAAAATACAAAAAAGAAAATACGAGAAATACTAAATACAAATACTAAAAAAGTGCGAAGGATAACAGGAGCTGGGGAATAGCAAGAGTGCTGGAAGGCAGCGCTAGCAAAGTCAACACTGACTCTTGTATCCCTAATTAGCCGGATCACACACATAGTTTTGATTCCATGAGCTTTGGGTGGGTGGGATACTGAAGGGATCTGGTTGAGGGGTATCAGGTGGTAAGCATCATGGGTCCTCTTTCAGGGAGCACTAGGAAAGAGCAGCCCTAAGAAAGACTTGAAAGAGTGAGCTACAGTGGGCTCCTATGGGATCATAGGTGAGACTCCTGGAGTAACCAGGAACAAGCATCCCTGAGGGTGTTTTGCAGGGGAAAGGGCAGCTGTCTTCCATAGCCACTGTCGTCAGTGGCTACTATGAAGATGGTGGGCATGGTTGAGGACTAATTTTTTAATGGAATTTATTTTTAGGGCAATATTAGGTTCATGGCCCAATTGAGAGGAAGAAACCGAGATTTTCCAGTTCTCTCTTGCCCACTCCACACACATAGCCTTCCCCATTATCCACATCACTCGCCAGAGTGGTACACTTGTTATAATGAACCTACATTGATACATCATTATCACCCAAGACTACCTCGTTTACATTAGGGTTCACTCCTGGCGTTATATACTCTATGGGTTGAGACAAATTTATAAGGACAATATCTATCATTATAACGTCATCTAGAGTAGTTTCGCTGCCCTACAAGTCCTGTGTTCTCTACCTATTCATTCTTCTCTCCCCACCAACTCCTGGTGGTCACTCATCTTTTTATAGTCTTCATAGTTTTGCCTTTTTCAGAATGCCATGTATTTGGAATCATACGGTATGTAGCTTTTTAAGATTGGCTTCTTTCAATTAGTAATATACATTTAAATCTCCTCCATATCTTTTAATAGCTTGATAGTGCATTACTTTTTAGTGTGGAATAATAGTGCTATTGTGCTCTTGTCTGGATGTACCATAGATTATTTATCCATTCACCTACTAAAGGATGGCTTGGTTTCTTTCAGGTTTTTGACAATTTTGATTAAAGCTGCTATAAACATCTGTGTGCAGGTTTTTGTGTGGACACAGTTTTCAGCTCATTTAGGTAAATACCAAGGAGCGGGATTGCTGGATCGTATTGTCAGACTATGTTTAATTTTGTATGAAACCGCCAAACTTTCTTCCAAAGTGGTCATACCATTTTGCATTCTCACCAATATTTTATGAGAGTTCCTATCATTCGGCATCCTCAACAGCATCTGGTAGTGTCAGTATGCTGGATTTTGGCCATTCTAGTGGGTGTGTAGTGGTACCTCATTTTTAAAATTTGCATTTTCCTGATGACATATGATGTAGCGCATCTTTTCATATGCTCCTTTGCTGTCAAGATTCAATTTTGAATGAATTTTTAAGAGTTCTTTTTTTACCACATCATGGAAAAGAGAGTGCCAGTCATTTCCCCTGAGACCTGGAAAGTCTAAAGAATTGTGGGTGTCCCTGGAAGCAGTAATTTGCAAACACAACAATTATCAGTGAGTAATTGCTGTCTAAAAAGCCAGCAGTAGCTTGCTCCAGCTGAAAATGTCCTTAGGCTCACCTTTTGAATCAATCTATTCCTGAGTGACAGCCAGAGATGCCTAGGTTTGCTTTACCTTTCATGAGGAGTCCCAGGTTGGGAAATCAGTTTCTATTTCAGCCCAGGATCTGGAAACAGGCAGACATATAGGAGGGTAGAGGGGGAGGTTAGGGATGAGGAAGGCTCTGGCTGGCTTGCTACACAATTTGATTACTATAGGTGTGGTGTTTTATTCCCATGGAAAGGTACGAACACTACTATTTATTTAATCATGATATTCTGAAACTGGTTGTTTGCAAAATATTTTGAGCACCTTAGAAAAGTGGCATTATTTGTACAAAATATTACTAAATGTGCTGTTTGCCAAATATTTCAGAGAAGGTTCAGCTGACTGTCTTTGCTTTGCTGATTTAGAAGCTTTTTGCTTCAAAGTAGAAGTAATGATTCCTTTGCTTAAATGTAGCTCTGGGCACAGTTACAAATTTTCAGCATGTTTTTGGCTTCTAATACTTTACATCAGCTATTCAGCAATTTGGCATTTTTGTTGTTGATCTTCTTCCTAATGCAAAATGTTATTTGTTAAATGTTCTTTTTGCTAGTAGTAAAATATGGTTACTTTGAATAATGTTTCTGCTACAAGAGGTAAAACGAAAACAGCTTTGTTGATATCTAAGTAGAAGGGTGGGCGGAGCTGATACTATGTATTTTGATGAAGATTAGCTGAATAAAAACAGAAAGCAGAGAGGAGGAGGATTTTATCTCTTGACTCTGGAAATGTTATGGACCCTGTAGTATCTATATCAGGTAACATACTACCCTTAATAGCAGTAATGTACAGTTTATATCCTGTACCATAAACTACAGAGCATGTCATCCTCTCTATCTTTCCTTTCCTCCACTTTGCCTCTCTTCTTACTTTCCACGGATACTTTTTGAGTATCAGTTCTGTGCCAGATATGCTATCATTAAGATGATGCTTGCTGTCTGAATGACAATGCAAGCTACATATGATTATTTGCTTTTAAAATAGGGAAACTCAGATTTCGTGGTTTAATCGCTTGACCAAGGTCAATAGTTAATAAACATTTACTGTGTATCACTCTGATAATATTTTAAAGAAATAAGAGATTTCAGATATTGATCTTAAGGAGATTTATAATCTTAATGGAAAGCCATAAAAATGTCATACATATACCCATGAAGAAATCCAGGGTTGTGTAGATAAGTGCAGCAAAAGCGATGTGATATAAGACTTACGGACTCCTCCATTTCGATGATTCTTCAAAGGATGAAAATATCTAAGTCCTTATTTCAGGATTCAGGTGGTAGTTTTTAATTATTTCAAGATTAAAAAATAAATTGTTTTAACACTTATTTGTTCCTGCACTCACAATATTTCTGTGTACCTCCCTCATTAAATGTCTTTCCATAAAATATGAAACACATCACCTTATAATAATTTATCACTTATCCACCTACAAATGGATAGTCCTGTATATCAGGTGAAGCACCCAAATCAACAGTATTCTCTCCTCCAAATGTTCACAGTATCCCTCTTTTCTAAATGCCTACATTTCTTTTATACTCAACCCTTGATAATGTGCTTTTTAAGATGCCTCCAAGAAATGTTCAGGGTATGAAAATGTAATCCTTCTACCTCAGAATCATATATATATATTTATATATTTTTTTCACTAGGATGCAGTGCTGTGATTGATTTATGTGGAGGCTAATGAAGTCTGATTTCAAAGAGCTTTAGACCAGTTTGGGAGACCAGGACCTACACATTTTAGAGGCTAAGTCATTCAGAATAAAAATAACTATGCACCTTTGAGACAAGAAGTGTCTCAAGGCAGGATGATGTGTTTGTCAAAAGAGCCATCCAGAGAGTAGAGAGACTATAACAGCTCAGAGCTGTGCACTGTGAATTATCAGTGGGAGGAGAGAATTCTTGTGATCCTCAAAGAATAGCTATTGTAGGAACAGGTGCAAAGGAGTGGGGAAACATGTTGGGTAGAGTGAATGGTATCAGCAGAATTGAGCAAGGCTAGTACATTAGCCAAGGGAGGAGAAACCATTAGCTGGTGGAGGTGAGGTGAGAGAAGGTGAAGCGCAGGTGAGAGCCAGATTGATGAGGGCCTTAAAACCCTAAGCAGAGAGGGTTGTCTTTATTCTATCAGTACCAGACAGTCTGAGTAATGATTATGAACAAAGGAGTGACTACAGGGTTTTATAACAAAAGGATTTTTTTCTTGTTAAGAGCAAGCTTAAAATAATAGCTACCTTTTCAACTTTGCATCTGTGTTTCAAAAGATGCCAATAGAGTGCATTTCTCAGACTGGATCACAGGCAACACATGGTTTTCATTGTTTTAGAATAGTGCATGCTTTACTCTGCCCTTTGGCAGGGTAGCACAATGGGGCTGGGGAGAGAGAGCCAAAGCTCCTGGTTTCTTCCAACCCTTCTATGTTAGTCTAAAGTCTGTGCAAGAGGTTCATTGGCTCCAAGAAGATGCAGTTATCCACCAGCTTGCATAATTTAAGGATAAGCCCTGACTTAACATTCTCTGACATTGAAGCTAGGAACCAATATAGATAGGAGGAGCCATGTGTCCAGGAATTGATCTACCTAAAGATGATTCATGAGTCTGTCAATTGGTTAGTTTATTCACTTCTTTCTTTCTTGCATGAGTTTACTATTTATGCTATGTTCCACATAACTGTGTCATGACTAGGTTTATTCCTAAGTATTAATGAGGGCCTTGTGATTCAGTACTTCCTAATAATTATTTAAAATATAACAACTAAATATAGACTCTATCCTTGAAAATTTTTAATATGCACACCCTAAATAAGGAGAGGAGAGGGAAAAGATGGCTTAGGACAGTGGCTTATGAGAAATCTTGGAAAAGGACAGAGTAACACTTTTTCAGTGTGTTTCTAGGGATAAGTGTACGGGATGGCTGTCAGCATGCCATGGTCTTGTCATACTCATCCTTGAATCCTAGAACATAGCCAAGGTATATAAGGTATATATATACCTTGTATATATACAAGGTATATATAAGGATTACATTTTCATACCCTGAACATAGCCAAGGTATATAAGAGGCACACTGGTTGTTTGCTGAACTAAAGTAATATGAGAGATAGGTGAATTAGGCTAGCAAGATTGAAAATTCTTGCTCAGGAGGCCCCCTACGCATGTTAAGCATTGGGAGTAATGCACAAAAAGTCCTAAATCAAGTTTCTATAGAAAGGTTGCCATAGTAATTGGATGCTGGTGAGCATTTGCTTTCTTTTCACCTAAAAGCTAAAACATGTAGTGCACGTGATTTCTGAAAGGATGAAATTCATGCGTAACTAATAAAAGGCTATTTAATTCCAGTGCATCTGTTGTGCATCATGAATTATTTCTTTCCTTTCACCCTACTTCCTGCATCTCCTCCTGTCCCTTAGAAGTAACAGCTGAGGATAGCAGCAGCTGTGATGACAGCCTCTGTGAGCCTCACAGTTGACCAGTGCATCACTGAGCTGGTGGAGGTAGGAATACCTCCACCGTGGCCATGAATAACACTGCCTTTGGGAGAGAGAATGTATCTGGAACTGGTCACTTCTCAAGACCGTTGTGACTATTTGCACCTACTTCAAGTTTGGAGGGCAGTTTGAATCCAGAGTGCATCATTTTCTGAAGATCTTTTTGACTTGATTTTGATATAAGACATAAGAATGAGAATTTGGAAAAAAAATTTTCTGAATTAATATTTGTGTGAATTGGGCTGATAAGAATCATGCAGAGACAATCGTGTGTGTTGCAGCACAAAGGTGATTCACTGATAACAAATATAAGTAACCTAGGACTAAAACACCCCAGGGGAAGAGAAATTCCTCTGCGGTAATTGGTAGAGATTAGAGATGATGCAGGTAACTTTTAAGCCTTTTATCTCCATAAGTTACCTACATCTAGACTTTCAGCACAGAAATAATATGCCTGCATTCCCAGGGCAGGAGTGGGCTTCATCTCCTTTACTCTTCGCTTTGTCCTTGTTTTAAAAAAAAAATCTCATGGCCTTTTCAGTTAAAGTCTCCATGTAAGTATGATGGTCCTCCTATCCACTCACTTCCCTTAGAATAACTGTAAAACAATGAATGACACAAACTCATTTCATTGTTAGATTATTTTTTTTTAATGTGCCCTCTACTATCTTTATTTTTTTTAATGGGTATAGTTGTTTTACAATGTGTTAGTTTCTGCTGTACAGTGAAGTGAATCAGCTACATGTATACATATATACCCTCTTTTTTCGGATTTCCTTCCCCTTTAGGTCACCACAGAACATTGAGTAGAGTTCCCTGTGCTATACAGCAGGTTCTCATTAGTTACCTATTTTATACATATTAGTGTATATATGTCAATCCTAATCTCTCAATTCATTCTCCCCCTTTCCCCCCTGGGGTCCATACGTTTGTTCTCTACATCTGTGTCTCTATTTCTGCCTTGCAAACAGGTTCATTTGTACCATTTTCCTAGATTCCACATATATGTGTTAATATGCGATATTTGTTTTTCTCTTTCTGACTTCACCCTGTATGACAGTCTCTAGGTCCATCCATGTCTCTACAAATGACCCAGTTTCATTCCTTTTTATGGCTGAGTAATATTCCATTGTATACATGTACCACATCTTCTTTATCCATTCATCTGTCGATGGGCATTTAGTTTGCTTCCATGAGCTGGCTATTGTAAATAGTGCTGCAATGAACATTAGGGTGCATATGTATTTTTGAATTATGGTTTTCTCAGGGTATATGCCCAATAGTGGGATTGCTGGGTCATATGGTAGTTCTATTTTTAGTTTTTTAAGGAACCTCCATACTGTTCTCCATAGTGGCTATATCAATTTACATTCCCACCAACAGTGCAAGAGGGTTCCCTTTTCTCCACACCCTCTCCAGCGTTTATTTTTTGTAGATTTTTTTAAATGATGGCCATTCCGACTGGTGTGAGGTGATACCTCATTGTAGTTTTGATTTGCATTTCTCTAATGATGATGTTGAGCATCTTTTCATGTGCCTCTTGGCCATCTGTATGTCTTCTATGGAGAAATGACTAATTAGTCTTCTGCCCATTTTTTGATTGTATTGTTTGTTTTTTTGATATTGAGCTTCATGAGCTGTTTGTATAGTTTGGAGATTAATCCCTTGTCTATTGCTTCATTGGCAAATATTTTCTCCCATTCTAAGGGTTGTCTTTTCGTCTTGTTTATGGTTTCCTTTGCTGTGCAAAAGCGTGTAAGTTTCACTAGGTCCCATTTGTTTATTTTTGTTTTTATTTTCATTGCTGTAGGAGATGGGTCAAAAAAGATCTTGCTGTGATTTATGTCAAAGAGTGTTCTTCCTATGTTTTTCTCTAAGAGTTTATAGTGTCTGGTCTTATATTTAGGTCTTTAATCCATTTGGAGTTTATTTTTGTGTATGGTGTTAGGGAGTGTTCTAATTTCATTTTACATGTAGCTGTGCAGTTTTCCCAGCACCATTTTTGAAGAGACTGTCTTTTCTCCATTGTATATTCTTGCCTCCTTTGTCATAGATTAGTTGACCATAGGTGGATGCGTTTATCTCTGGGCTTAGATTGTTTAGACACTCTACTTAAGGTCATAGCACAGAACAACTTCTCTTGGCTCCACCTTACTTTTTCTGCAAATTGTAGGGACTTTATCAACTTTAGAATAACATCACAAAGTTAACTAATTGTTTTATAAAGTTACTCTCAAGGTCCAACTTGTTTAAGCTGCCCATCTGCCATGGAAATTATCGAAACTTGAGCCAAGAGATACCAGGAAGAAGAAAGAATCCAAAGGAAGCCTCTTGATCTTGGTCCTTACCTTTTAATATAGAGAAACCTATTTGTCTTTTATTTCCTCCCTCCAACTTGGCAGTGACTGGTAAGGAATAGTGAAGAGGAAAGCCTGTATGCTCTAAGTTGATGTGCTTGAAAGGAAAGTCCCCCCAAATAATGTGATCTGAAATGATTTTAACTTCTCAGATTTGGTGTATTAGTTTGTTAGCATTGCTATAATGAAATGCCAGAGACTGGGTAACTTAAATGGAAATTTATTTTCTCATAATTTTGGATCCTGGAAGTCTAAGACCCAGGTGTCAGCAGTTTGGTGTCTATTGAGGACTCTCCCCTTCACTTTGCAGATGGCTGCCTGCTCACCGTGTCGTCATATGGTCATCCCTTTGTCTGTGTTTTCCATGTACTCACATGACCTTTTCTCTGTGCTTCTCTCTTCTTTTTCTAAGGACACCAGTTATATTAGACTAAGGCCCCATCTTTATGATTTCATTTAACATTAATGACCTCTTTCAAGGCCCTATTTCCAAATACACTTGCATTCTAAGGTATTGGCAGAGGCAATTTAAGGCTTCAATGTAAGAATTTTTGGGAAGACACAAGTTCATAACATTTGGCTACATACAATTTGCCTTGTTCATAATTTACAATGAACAATGAGGTAAACCATCAAAACCACAATGTTTCCAGATATTGAGACTTCTTTATCATTGTTCTGTTTCTCAAAATAAATAGAATATTTACTCATTTTAAATTTACCCTGAACTATAAATATACAAGTTATAAATGAAATCTCATTATTATTTTATAAAGAACCAGGGGGTATTTTTCTCTTACATACCATCCCACTTAAATCTTCATAAGTGCTTCTTGCAAACTGACCTCCTTTCACACTTCACATAAAACTCTCAGCTACGAAATGGGGAGGCTAAAAGCCTTTAATGTGTCACTAGTCCCACAATGCCTAACCTATGAAGTAGACTCACAAACAAGTGAGTCTAGGACTAGAGGAAATTAATCTACCCCTAACCAATAAAACAAAAACAAAAAAAACAATGGAAGTATAACATTGTTTCTCTTTCTTAATAAAAAAATTATTGCCATTAGAATATCAGATTTTGGCAACTTCAGGTAGTAAGTGACAGTTTTACTATTTCTATTGAAACTTCTACAGGATGATGGAGAACATAAAATATATTTCTAAATCAAAAATAAAATTTTCAGCAACACTTGAAGAGACTGTCTTTCCCCACCAATTATTTTTGCCCCCTTTGTCATACATTGATTGACCATAAGTGTGTGGGTTTATTTCTGGGGTCTCCATTCTGTTCCATTGATCTATGTGTGTGTTTTTGTGCCAGTACAATACTGTTTTGATTATTGTAGCTTTGTAGTATAGTCTGAAGTCAGGAAGCATTATACCTCCAGCTTTGTTCTCCTAAGTCTAACAGAAGTGACCTTAACTATCAGGCAGTAAGGTTATACATATTTATGCTTCAATGTATCTATTTAATTGTTATATATTTATTGATATTTCCCAAGGTTAGTTACTTGCAATTTGTTCTGATTTGTCCTGTGTATTTTTCACCAAATATTCAACTGTTGTTTGTCATTCCAATAATGTATTAAAACACTGAGCTGTGATATCCGGTAACTGAACACCTGTTTTCTAGAATGCAACTGGTGATAGAAAGTGACAATTCATTGTCTTTGCAGATGGCAGAGTCCCTGCATCATTTCCATTCAGATAATTTAATGTTTATTCTGAAATCATAAGGGAGAGGATCCTAGGTTTATTTCAGTAACTCCAGGAATACAGTCCTTTTGAACTCAAGATTGTAAAGTTCTTCCTTGAATATGTTTAATAAGATAATTCAAGCAATATATTCTAATTTAATTTTAACTCAGTATTCGAGATTTGCTATTCATGAAATACATAGCCTGATTTTTAAAAAAATCAATGAATTTGATCATATCTTGGAACCTCATTTCATTCTCTCTGGAGTTGTCATGGCAACAGAGAAACCAGGGTGCTATGAGGAGATGTGATTTTAGACTTCTGCTGCAGTTATTCCTATGTTTGGTCCAGAGAGAATAATGTGGTGACTACTTTATTCAAAAAATTGTACTTAATATGTATTATGTTAATATAGCAGTCATGGAGAATTCAGATGCTATAAAATGCCTGGCCTTGCCACTTTGCCTAATAGATGGGTTCACGTTTACTTCTTCCTGTTTAAGCTCCTGTTCAGTGACTGGTAGAATTATTTTTGATATGTATCGTGTCTAGTTAGGGGTATTTATTGGATCTTGAAACAAGCAGGATGGAAAATAGAGAATTCAAACAGTTGAATTTATTAAATGTTTAAGTGATGCATTTGAATTAATTACAAATTTATTACATAAATATGAAGCTACCTTTGATTACAAATCCTGTTCCAATGATGATCTGGACAGCTCACTGTCTTAACCAATATTGTTGCCTTCCTGACAGTGGCTCACTCTCCAGTTACATGATATCACAGCTTTCCCACTCTGAGTGCAAATATTCACAATATCCTTTTTCTTGATCCTTTATTTTCTTTTTCCTTCCTCCTTTCTTCTCTGTCTCCTTCCTCCTTTCTTCTCTGTCTCCTTCCTGCTTTCCCTCCTTGCCTGCCTCCTTCCTCCTTTCCTCAGCCCTTCCCTCATTCCTTCCTCAGTTGCTTTTTCTTGCACATTCATTGTAGAGAATTTACCTGCCACTCTGTTAAATAGGCTCAATTATCTTCCCTGTGTTCCCACCTCCCTCTCCTAGCTTCACCCCCTCCCTGTACTGAACTCAAACCCACAGGTCAGTGTGTCCAGTGGCCTCTTGCTTGTTAATGCTAGGTATATGCTCATGGTAAATGGAGTCCTTGTGGAATTTTATAAAAAGTCTAAATATATGCAGCAGAATTGTATGAAAAATTTGTAGTCAGAGAGCAATAGGAAAAATTAAACTCTGTAGTTTAATTTCTGCAGTGAGCAGAAATCATGAAGGTTTTAGTCATCACAAAGTAGAGAATTGGTAGCACTCTGAGCTAATCATAACTAAATTGCCAAATGGGCAAGGAACTCTGACCGTCTGGGTTGTACAGGTTTAAGATTTAAGAAAAGAGCAAATATTTAAACACATTTTAAACAAAGGTGTACCAGGGCAGCAAGAGGTGGGCTTATAAATGCATCTTTGTAATATGTATATTTTAGAAATATACCATATTAAGAATTTTCTTTTTAAAATTTTATTAAAGTAATTCACAATATTATTATTAGTTTTAGAGTATAATGATTCAATATTTTTATAGATTAAACTCCATAAATTTATTATAAATATTGGCTGTATTCCCTGTTCTGTACAATATATTCTCTTTTTTTGCATATTTATCTTATACCAAATAGTTTGTACCTCTTCATCCCCCACTCCTATCTTGCCTCTCCCCCTTTTTTCTCCCCACTGGAAACCACTAGTTTGTTTTCTATATCTGTTTCTGTTTTGCTATATACATTAGTTTGTTTTATGTTTTAGATTCCACACATAGGTGATTTCATATAGTATTTGTCTTTCTCTGTCTGACTTCACTAAGCATAATAATCTTTAGGTCCACTCCCACTGCTGCAAATGGCAGAATTTCATTTTTTTATGGCTGAGTAATATTCCATTCTCTGTGTGTGTACACACACGTGCGCGCACACACACACATATATATACACACACCTCATCTTCTTTATCCATTTGTGTGTTGATGGGCATTGGGTTGCTTCTATATCTTGGTTATTATAAATAATGGACATTAGGGTGCATGCATCTTTTCAAATTAGTGTTTTCAGTTTCTTTGGATATATACCCAGAAGTAGAATTGCTGAATCATAGGGTAGTTCTATTAGTTTTTTAAGGAACCTCTATGTTGTTTTCCATAGTGGCTTCATCAATTTATATTCCCACCAACAGTGTACAAGGGTTCCCTTTACATCCTCACCAACATTTGTTATCTGTGGTCTTTTTGATGATAGCCATTCTGACAGGTGTGAGGTGCTATCTCGTGGTTTTGATTTGTTTTTCTCTGATGATTAGTGATGTTGAACATCTTTCCATGGGCCATCTTTGTGTTTTTGGAAAAGTGTCTGTTTAGGTCTTCCAATTATTAATTGGGTTGTTTGTTTTTTGGTATTGAGTTGTATGAGCTATTTTATATTTTAGATAGTATTTATCAGTCTTATCATTTGTAAATATTTTCTCCCATTCAGTAGGTTGTATTTTTGTTTTGTCAATAGTTTCCTTTGCTGTAAAAAAGCTTTTAAGTTTAATTCCTTCCTATTTGTTTAGTTTTGCTTTTATTTCCTTTGCCTTAGGAAACATATCCAAAAAAAATTGCTACAATTTATGTCAAATACTGTTCTGCTTATGTTTATCTCTAGGATTTTTATGGTTTTCAGCCTGACATTTAGGTCTTTAATCCATTTTGAGTTTATTTTTGTGTATGGTGTTAAGGAGCGTTATAGTTTCATTCTTTTACATGTAGCTGTCCAGTTTTCCCAGCAACACTTATTTATTTATTTATTTTTGCGGTACGTGGGCCTCTCACTGTTGTGGCCTCTCCCTTTCAGAGTGCAGGCTCTGGACACGCAGGCTCAGCGGCCATGGCTCACAGGCCCAGCTGCTCCATGGCATGTAGGATATTCCCGGACCAGGGCACGAACCCATGTCCCCTGCATCAGCAGGCGGACTCTCAACCACTGCACCACCAGGGAACCCCAGCAACACTTATTGAAGAGACTGTCTTTCCCCAGCAATTATTTTTGCCTCCTTTGTCATACATTAATTGACCATAAGTGTGTGGGTTTATTTCTGGGGTCTCTATTGTGTTCCATTGATCTATGTGTCTGTTTGTGCCAGTACCATACTGTTTTGATTACTGTAGCTTTGTAGTATAGTCTGAAGTCAGGGAGCATGATACCTCCAGCTTTGTTCTTTTTTCTCAAGATTACTTTGGTTATTTGGGATTTTCTTTGTCTCCATACAAATTTTATGAATATTCTAGTTCTGTGAAAAATGTCATGGGTATTTTGATAGGGATTGCATTAAATCTGTAAATTGATTTGGGTAGTAAGGACACATTAACAATATTAATTCTTCCACTCCATGAACACAGGATATCTTTCCACTTCTTTGTATCATTTTCAATTTTCTTAATCAGCGTTTTATCATTTTCAGAGTATAGATCTTTGAACTCTTTGGTTAAGTTTATTCTGAGGTATTCTTTTTGATATGATTTTAAATGGAATTGTTTTTTTCGCTTCCTATAGCTCATTATTAGTGCATAGAAAGCAACCAATTTCTTTATATTAATCTTGTATACTGCAACTGTGCTGAATTCACTTATTAGTTCTAACAGTTTTTTTGGTGGCAACTTTAGGGTCTTTATATATAGTATCATGACATCAGCAAAGAGTGACAGTTTTTCTTCCCTTCCAATGTGGATGCATTTTATTTCTTTTTCTTGTCCAACTTCTGTGGCTAGGACTTCCAATTCTGTGTTAAATAGAAGTGGCAAAAGTGGGCATCATTGTCTTGTTCCTGATTTTAGAGGAAAGGTTTTCAGCTTTTTGCCATTGGGTGTAATGTTAGCTGTGGGTTTGTTGTAAATGGCTTTTATTATGTTGAGATATGTTCCCCCATACCCACTTTGATGAAAGTTTTTATCATGAATGGATTTTGAATTTTGTCAAATGTTTTTCATGCGTCTTTTGAGATGATCATGTGATTTTTATTCTTTTGTTAAAGTGGTGTATCACATTGAGTGATTTGCAGATATTGAACCATCCTTGCATTCCTGGCTGGAATAAATCTCACTTGATCATGGTGAATGACCCATTTCATGTATGGTTGAATTCGGTTTGCTAATTTTTTTGAGGATTTTGCATCTATATTCATCAAAGATATTGGCCTGTAATATTCTGTTTTTGTAGTGTATTTTTCTGATTTTGCTATCAGAGTAATGGTGGCCTTGTAAAATGAATTTGGGAGTGTTCCTGCCTCTTCAGTGTTTTGGAATAGTTTGAGAAGAATAGGTACTAGCTCTTCTTTATATGTTTAACAGAATTCCCCTGTGAAAATGTCTGATCCTGGACTTTGTTTGCTGGGATTTTTAAATTACTAATTCAATTTCACTAATAGTGATTGATCATTCAGATTGTTTATTTCTTCCTGATTCATTGTTGGAAGATTGTTTTTTCTAGAAATATATCCATTTCTTCTAGGTTGTCCAGTTTGCTTGCTTATAACTGTTTTTAGTATTCTCTTATTTTTTCTTTTTGATATAAGTTGTTATTTCTCATCTTTCGTTTCTTACTTTATTTGAGTCATCTCTCTTTTTTTCTCATTTTTTTTTTATCTTTCAAAAACATAGCTCTTGCTTTCATCAATCTTTCCATTGTTTTTTGGTGTCTGTTTTATTTATTTGCTCCCTAATCTTTACTATTCCCTTCTTTCTGCTGACTTTGTGCTTTGTTTGATCTTTTTCTAATTCTTTTAGATTGTAGGTTAGGTTATTTATTCGAGATTTTTCTTGTTTCTTGAGGTAGACATGTATCCTTAAAAATCTCCTTCTTAGAACTGCTTTTGGTGCATCCCATAGATTTTGGAAAGCTGTGTTTTTATTTTCATTTTCCTTGAGGTATTTTCCAATTTTCTGTTTGAATCCTTCATCCACCCATTGGTTTTTAGTGGGATGTTATTTAGTCTCCACGTTTGTGTTTTTCCTATTTTCCTTCCTGTAATTGATTTTGAGTTTTATACCATTGTGGTCAGAAAAAAAAATGCTTGTTGTAATTTCTGTCCTCTTAAATGTGTTGAAACTTGTTTTGTGACCTATCATGTTATCTGTCCTGGGGAATGTTCCATGTGCACTTGAAAAAAAATCTATTGTGCTGTTTGGGGATTGAATGTTCTATAGATATCTATTAAGTCCAACCGATCAAATGCATCATTTAAGACCACTGTTTCCTTACTGATTTTTCTATTTGAATGATCCGTCCATTAATGTAAGTGTGGTGTTAACATCCCCTACTATTATTGTATTGTTGTGAACTTCTCCCTTTCTGTCTATTAGTATTTGCTTTATATATTTAGGTGCTCCTGTATGTTGTGCATATATGATAAGGAGTGTAATATCCTCTTCCTATACTGATCCCTTTATCATTATATAACACCTTTCTTTGTCTCTTGTTATAGACTGTTTTAGTATATACTTCATCTGCTATGAGTATTGCTACCCCTGCTTGCTTGTTTTTTCCATTTGCATGAAATATCTTTTACCATCACTCACTTTCAGTCTATTAGTTGTTTTTTCACTTGTCTTTTCTGCTTTTTTCATTTTGAACAAATTTGTATCTTCTCATTTTGCTTAATTTTCTCTTTATGAAATTGGGTGGAACAGTTACACATCATTATCGTGAATATGTGTCCTTGTGTGGGAGCACCCCTATGCAATATACATGTGTCCTGTGGCTTTGGTCAGAAAGCTGGGTCTGAGGTGAGCACAGATCACCATTTCCTCCAGGCTGTGCTGGCAGCTTTTTACCTTGGTGGGAGAGGTGGGTAAGGAGATGGAGAGGCTAGAGGCAGAGCTAGGTGTGAGCTGGGACTTCTATGCTCAGTGGTTGTTACCACCCTAGCAGAGGCAGGGTTAAGGTCAGGATCAGGTCCTAAGGTGCTAGAGCAGAATTTCTGAGCATTGGGTCTGAGCTAGTTCTCTTCCCTCTGAGTGCATTCTTTCCCCATCACAGCAATGGCAACTTCACCCCAGAGGGGAGCAGTGGCTGAAGAAGGGCTGAAGTGGGCACTCTTTGTGGGCTGGGGCATGTGCAGGAGTGGTTGCTGGAAATGACCAGAGTCATAGGCAATTTCAATGTGCTTCCTTTGCTTTGTTACTGGGAGTAAGCAAGCGTGTGTCTGCTCTTCATGAGTGGAATCTAGGTTTCTTTCAGCTCTCCTGTTATTCCCACTGTTTTTCAAACAAGCTAAGGGGACTTATATTCCTGGTGTTAGAACACAGGCCTGGAGTGCCCAATAAGTGGTTGAAACTACTTACTCCCCAGGGAAGATCACTTTCTTTAATACCCCTCCTCTTCTCTGTCCCCTCCAAGGGGCATGGGTCCTGACCCGATCACTTCTCTTCCCTTCCTACCCAACTCCGTGTGGATCTTTCTTTACATTCTTGGTTGTATAAGAGCCTCTGTCAAGCTCCAGCTTGTTTTCAGTAAGAATTGCTCCACATGTAGATGTACTTTTGATGTGTTTGTTGGGGGAGGTGAGCTCAGCATCCTCCTATTTCACCATCTGATCTCCTCTCAACAATTTTCATTGTTTAATTCAAGACTAAAATAGTTATTACATTGATTCCTTGGGAGCATTTTCTCCCATAAAGGCTAACTTGGAGACCAAAACTCTTACAAATTAGAAGGACAGAAGAAAAAAGACATGGAAACATTTTGTTGGTATGTGATAATGCTTAGTATTCATAGGTCAAGGTCCAGGTCATTTCTAAGTCACTAAAAGAAGTCATACTCTTGGATCACAAGAGTATCAGGCATACTAGGCATTTATTGGAAGGATTTATTTTATTTCCCTATTTAATTAATGAAGTTAACAATGGACTATGTTTAACTATTGAAGAAGTTTTGTGTATTTAGTGAATGCCTATTATACACCCACAGAAGATTTAGGTAACCCATACTGCAAAATGCATTGAATGGTAAAGATGTTTTCACTAAAAACAATGTGGAAAATTTAAGGTGATTAAAAGGCTTGAATTAGTGATAAACTCAACCCTATGCTGATATAATTAGTTCTGAGCTTCAGACACACCGAAAAATGTCAGCTTGCCTAATCGGCACTTTTAAAGTCGTAATAGGTCTTTACTATTTAAAGAACTAAGGCAACTTCCAAAATATAAGCACTTTATTCTAGTCAATTCTGGTTTGCTAGAATGAAATAACGGACAGCAGCCTTAGTTCTATACTCTCAGTTCATATGAAATGGGGGTGGAGTCACTAGACGTTTTAAGAGTATTTGCCCACAGAAACATGCTAATCAGTACAGAGCCAAGGATAATCAAGAGGGTGTTATGTTGGCTCACTATGTTGGCTGGGAAGGGAAAGTCTCCCACTTTCCTTTTATCCCCTGCTCTTCTACGCCACAAAACCTGAAGATATGTGAGCTACTGGATGGGTGCAAGCTCTAGCAAGTATTAAGTGCACTGCTTACATCCCCATTTAAATATCTTGTACCACTGAGTGTCTTTCCCATCTCAGTTGATGTCAACTCCATCTATTCAGTCGCTCATGCCCAAACCACTGGAGTCATTGCTGGTCCTCTCAATCTCTCCCACCTTATGCCTAGTCTAACAGGAAATGTTATTAGCTTTATCTTCAAGGTATATCCAGAATCAAATCATCTAATTCCCATTGTCTCTGCTGTGACTACCCTGGTTGGGACTACTATGTTTTCTTTCTTGAAATATGGCAAATTCTCCTTCTCTTATCTATTTCCTAAAGTCTGCTTTCAAAATCATACAGAACAATGTTTCTCTCCTTTAATTTTGATGTGATTTCAGACTTACAGAAAAGCTATACAAATAGTACAAACTGTTACCTTAAATGCTTCATCCAGATTCCCCAACTGTAAACACTTTCATTTACTATTTTTCATTAAATACTGCTATATTCTCATCCATAAGGGTTGCACTATTTTGCATTTTTATCAGCAATATATTACAGTGTCTGTTTCTGCATAGTCTTGCAGATACTGTGTTACTAGATTTTTGAACTTTTACCAATCTGCTTAAGGCGAAATGACATCTCATAATAGTCTTAATTAGCATTTACAGTTCTACAGATAAGGTTGAATGTGTTTTCATATGTTTAAAGACATTTAAAAACTTTTGGATAGCCCTCTTCTGTTTTTCACTCATTTTACTCTCAGGATTTTGGTCTTTTGTCCCCCAGAATTTTAAGCATTCCATATATTATTAGCTAATAACTAATACTAGTTACTATTAGCTAGTAACTAATACTAACATAACTATTACCTGCGATATAGGTTACCAATATTTCCTTCTAGTGTGTTATCTTATGACTTTGTTTATGGTGGGGTTTTTTTGTTATGCTAAAGTTTTAAATTTTGATGGGTTAAATTTATCAATTTCTGATTTTCTCTGGAATTTGAGTTACTGCTAGAAAACCTTTTCTTACCCCCAGGTGTTATAGGAATTCATCCATGTTTTCTTCTGGTACTTCTTTTAAACATTTAGATTCCTGAACAATTTGGAGTTTATTTTTGTGTGAAATGAGGCATAGATTTAATTTTATCTTTCCCCAAATACCCATTATTTCAGCACCATTTATTAAAATGCCCATCCTTGGCTCTAGTGATTTGCGATGTTATCTTCATCATATACTAAAATACAATAAGCACTTTGGTCTATATCTGGACTTTTAGTTCTTTCCCATTGGTCAATCTGTCTACTCATGCACGAGTACCACCTTGTTTTAATTGTAGAGGTGCTATGTTTTAATGTCTGGTAGGACTAGTCTCCTGGTATTTTTTCTTTTAAGGTATTTCCCTGGATATTCCACATAAAATTTGTATTAACTTATCTAGATCCATTAAAAAGCTTGCTAATATTTTTCTTGGGATTACATTAAATTGATAACTGAGGGAGAACTGATATGTTTATGTCAATTTCTCCTTTTACGGCTGTTAGTACTTGCCTTATGTATTGAGGTGCTCCTATGTTGGGTGCATAAATATTTACAATTGTTATATCTTCTTCTTGGATTGATCCTTTGATCATTATGTAGTGTCCTTCTTTGTCTCTTGTAACACTTTATTTTAAAGTCAATTTTGTCTGATATGAGTATTGCTACTCCAGTTTTCTTTTGATTTCCCTTTGCATGGCATACCTTTTTCCATCCCCTCACTTTCAATGTGTATGTGTCCCTAGGTCTGAAGTGGGTCTCTTGTGGACAGCATATAGATGGGTCTTGTTTTTGTATCCATTCAGCCAGTCTATGTCTTTTGGTTGGAGCATTTAATCCATTTACATTTAAGGTAATTATCAATATGTATGTTCTTATTGCCATCTATACATATATACAATATTGTTTTAAGTTGCTGGTCTCTTAATTTCAACTGCATTTCCAATGTCCTGCATTTGTACTCTCCTCTTCTCATGATTGCTTGTTTGGATATCATATTTGTGTATGGGTGATTTCCTAACTTTACTGTATTTTTGCCTTTACTGGTGAGCTTTCCCATTCATAATCTTCTTGTTTCTAGTGTAGCCTTTTTCATCTAGAGAAGTTCCTTTAGCATTTGTTGTAAAGCTGGTTTGGTGTTAAATTCTCTTAGTTTTTGCTTCTCTGTAAAGCTTTTGATTTCTCCATCAAATCTGAATGAGAGCCTTGCTGTGTAGGGTATTCTTGGTTGTAGGTCTTTCCCTTTCACCACTTAAAATATATCATGCCACCCCCTTCTGACCTGCAGAACTTCTGGTAAAAAATCAGCTGGTAACCTTATGGGGATTCCCTTATATGTTGCTTTTCCCTTGTTGCCTTTAATATATTTTTGCCTTTAATTTTCATCAATTTGATTAATATTTAGCTCAGTGTGTTCCTCCTTGAGTTTATCCTGTATGGGACTCTGTGCTTCCTGGACTTGAGTGATTACTTTCCCATGTTAGGGAAGTTTTTAGTTATCAGTTATCATCTGTTCAAATATTTTCTCAGGTCCTCTGTTCCTCTGGCTGCAGGATTTTAATTCTTCTTGGTTCTGGTGTCTGTTCCCTGATAGGTGAGGTGGTCCAGGGCCTTCTGCAGGCTTCCTGGTGAGTGGGACTGGTGCCTCCCCACTGGTGGGTGGTGCTGGGTCTTGTCCTTCTGGTGTGCAGTGCTGTATCAAGGGGTGTGTTTATAGGTGGCTGTTGGCTCAGGACTATTTTAGGCAGCCTTTCTTCTGATGGTTGGGGCTGTGTTCACCCTTGTTAGTTTTTTGGCTGAGGTGTCCTAGCACTAGAGCCTGCAGTCTGTTGGGTGGGTCTTGGTGCCAAAATGGCGACCTCCAGGAGAGCTTGAGTCTTCCTGGTGCATCTACCACCAGTGTCCTTGCCCCCACAGTGAGCCACAGCTGACCTCCACCTCCCTAGGAGACCCTCCAAGACCTGCAGGTATGTCTTGTCCAAGCTCTTATGGAGTCACTGCTTTGCCCTAGGTCCCAGTGCATGTGAAACCTTGTGTGTACTTTCCTATGTTGGAGTCTCTGTTTCCCTCAGCCCTGTGGAGCTCCTGTACTGAAGCCCCACTGGCTTTCAAAGGTCAGGGGATCCTCCTCTTCCTGATGCTAGACCCTCAGCCTGTGAAGCCTGATGTGGGGCTCAAAAGTCTCACTCCTGTGGGATAACCTCTGTGATATAATTCTTTTCCAGTTTGTGTGTCACCCACTCAGCAGGTATGGGATTTGATCATACTGTGAAAGTGCCTACCATCTTGTGTTGCTGTCCTCATCTTTTGGTGTAGAATATCTTTTTGGTAGGTTTAAGTCTTTTTTGTCCATGGTTGTTCAGCAGTTAGCTGTGATTTTGCTGTTTACATGAGAGGAGGATCTCAAGTCCTTGTACTCTGCCATCTTGTCTCTTGTCCTCTAGAATATGGTATTTAGATACAATTTTTTGTTACTTTAGTCCAACAGATCCCACCTCTTTTCCAGAATTTCTTAGGGGTGGAGGGAAAAAGTTCTGACCTTTCAGTATAGTTTGACATATGTGTAATACAGTTAGATTATTTTTCTCACATCTACATTTCATCCTTGGATTCCTGATCTCCTAAATTATTCTGTGAGGTAGTATGAGTGTGAACCACAGACTTAATCAGCCATTCCAGCAGAACTGCCAATTTGAACTGAAGGGGAAGGAGATGGGAAGGAAAGAAGAAAGGCTGCGGGATTTCTTGGATTTTTACAGGACAGTATCATAGGGTGATTCAGCTTCAAAAGTTTGCTATTATTTAAGAAAAGGGAAGAATGTCCCATAATGTCATTCAAAAGATGATCTGGGACTGCCTCCTTTGTTTCAAAAGGGGAGGCTTTGCTTTCAACAGTCCTGAAGACCTCTGTGGAGAGCTGACCAAAGTAGTGAAGGCAAGCCCTCCAGGCAGAGCCCTCATGGTACAATCCTGCCCAGCAGAGCTTCAGTGACCGGAGGCCACAGGGAATCCAGAAGGCATAACATCAAGACACAGAGGATTATTTTCAAGCCTTTTGGTCTAGTGTAGTTATTCCTGTTAGTTTTGGACTTGCTTGAGACCTGTCACCCCCTTTCCTATTTCTCCCTTTTAGGGTGGGAATTTCTAGCCTTTGTCTGTCCCACCATTGTATTTTAGAAGTACATAACTTGTTTGGTTTCATAGGCTCCCTCAGTTTACCTATTCAGTTAGTTGCCACATTCTGTGGATTCATTCTTCACCATGTCTTCTAGCCATGCCTAACTTGATCCCATTGCTATTACTCTGAGTCAGGCTGTCATTATTTCTTACATTCAGTATTATAATACAATTGGTTTTAATAGCATTTATGTTCTCTTGTTCCAGTTGGTCTGAGTCAATTAATTACTCTGCAGAAATATTCATGATCTTCACTGAAAGAAGTAGTAACTTATCCTTTGCTCTTTATCTACCTATTGCCTCTATGAGAGTAAGAGTCACACTGCATTAAAACAATATTTTTATGTATGCCAGGTGCTATTCTAAGTGCTTTACAAATGTTATTAACTCATTTAGTGCTTACAACACTATTATACTTTTTGTACATGAGAAAACTAAGCCATACAGATGTTAAGTCACTTGTTCAAAGTGTCTACAAAGTGTCTAGCTAGTTCAGCAACATTATTTGACCCAGGCAATCTAACTGTAATGGAGGAAGAACAGAACTAACACCACACCATGTTGAAACTGCCTCCCTCATCCTTTAGCCTATGTATTCCATTGCTTTATCCCTGCACATCAACAGTTAAACAATATTGTGCCCAAATATTGGATTGGCCAAAAAGTTTGTTCGGGTTTTTTTTAACGTGGAAAAATCCAAATGAACTTTTTGGCCAACCCAATAGTTTATTAAATTCCCTGAAGAAAGTTCCCATCCCAAGGTCCTGGGTTAGTTATAGCTATTACTTGTAGATGAGTTTGCTTTCAGCCTAGCAACCTTGCAAAGAAGCAGAGATAAGAATGGTAAAGTAAAAATAATTACTAACAACTTGAAGTTTTGTAGGAGCCCTTTGATCCAGCCCACGTAAGTGAGCAGAACAAAGAAATGTTATGCTTCCCTTCAAGGCCAGGTGCCTCTAATAAGTCCACAATCCAATCTGCCTTTACTCTTTAATCTTGAGCACTCCCCCCTTTTCCTTTAGCATAAAAGAAGCCTGAGTTCTACTCTGAGTTAAAATGGTTCTTTAGGACATTAGTCTGCAATCTTTTTGGTTTGCTGGCTTTCCAAATGAAGTCACTATTCTTTGCCCCAACACTTTGTTGACTTCTTGGCCTGTCTTTTGGTTAGTAGTATGAGCTTGGATCCAGTAACATAACTTCAGATCCTTTCACGACCTCTCTAAATTATCTCCTCTTGAAAGATATTCATAAATATTCAACAACTTGTACTTAAGAAGCACAGATTACTTACTCCCTTATTTTAAAATGAAAATAGAAATGTTTTCTGTAAAGGATTTATAAAATACAAATCCTTAAATACTGTTATTCAGACAGGCTTGTTTTCTTCGCTTCAGTAGTAATGAATGTTCTTTGGTTATTAGAGCTATTAGTGAATTATGCATCTAATCTGTGCAAGTTATTAAAATCTAATTGTTCATGGAATACTACCTTGAAATAATGAGTTTTCAAGAGGGGAGAAAATGGAGTGAAGAATATTAAATGCAGGACTTGTCTTTTCCAGCTCCACATGTATGAAACTTGGAAGTTGTCACTCCACCATAATAACAACTAGAAAATCAACAACTCTTACTGGAGCTGCAAGAGAAGGTGGTGGACATAGGGCAAATTGCTGCGGAACTCAGTCATGGGGGGCACAATATTGTGAGATACACCTCTAGGAGCTTGTATTTTCCCACAGTAAATATCAGAATAATTTCCTTTTGCTTCTAGCAGGAGAAAGGGGATAAGAAACCATTTTGAAATATGCCAGTATACCATGTTATTCCTAATAAGGCCTGCCCTCAGGGGAAACTAACCAGAGCCTAAATGACTGGGGTAAAAGGAAATAAATACCCAAATGCAGCCCATTCTAGCCATCCTGTCCCACCAAAGGAAGGAGAAAAGAATGAAAAAGGAGAGAAGATGAAATCATGTAAAATGCTCAGTTAAGACAAAAATAGGAACAAAGACCAAGGGCAAAAAATACAGTATATTGATCTCCCTGGAAGATGGTGGAAGAGTAAGATGAGGAGATCACTTTCCTCCCCACAGATACACCAGAAAAACATCTACACATGGAACAACTCCTACAGAACACCTACTGAATGCTGCCAGAAGACCTCCCAAAAGGCAAGAAGGTCCCCAGGTACCTGGGTAAGGCAAAAGAATAAACAGAGACAAAAGGATAGGGATGGGACCTGCACCAGGGGGAGAGAGCTGTGAAGGAGAAAAGGTTTCCACACACTAGGAAGCCCCTTCACGGGCGGAGACTGTGGGTGGCGGAGGGCAAAGCAGAGAGATTCCCGCACAGAGGATCAGTGCCGACCAGCACTCACCAGCCCGAGTGGCTTCTCTGCTCACCTACCAGGGCAGGCAGGGCTGGGAGCGGAGGCTCCGGCTTTGGTCAGAGTGCAGGGAGAGGACTGGGGTTGGCAGCGTGAACACAGCCTGAAGGGGTTAGTGCACCACGGCTAGCCAGGAGGGAGTCCGGGGAAAAGTCTGGACCTGCTGAAGAGGCAAGAGACTTTTTCTTCCCTCTTTGTTTCCTGGTGCGTGAGGAGAGGGGATTAAGAGCACTGCTTAAACGAGCTCCAGGGACGGGCATGTGACGCTAAGGCTGCTGCTGCCGCCACCAAGAAGCCTATGTGCGAACACAGGTAACTCTCCACACCTCCCTTCCGGGGAGCCTGTGCAGCCTGCCACTGCCAGGGTCGCGGGATCCACGGACAACTTCCCCAGGAGAACGCACAGCACCTCAGGCTGGTGCAACGTCCCGCTGGCCTCTGCAGGCTTGCCCTGCATCCACACCTCTCCCTACTCCGAGTGAGCCAGAGTCCCCGAAGCAGCTGCTCCTTTAACCCTGTCCTGTCTGAGCGAAGAACAGACGCCCTCCGGCACCTACACGCAGAGGCGGGGCCAAATCCAAAGCTGAGCCCCAGGAGCTGTGCGAACAAAGAAGAGAAAGGGAAATCTCTCCCAGCAGCCTCAGAAGCAGCGGATTAAAGCTCCAACTTGATGTACCCTGCATCTGTGGAATACATGAATAGACAACGAATCCCAAATTGAGGAGGTGGACTTTGAGAGCAAGATTTATTATTTTTTCCCCTTTTCCTCTTTTTGTGAGTGTGTATGTGTATGCTTCTATGTCAGATTTTGTCTGTATAGCTTTGCTGTCACCATTTGTCCTAGGGTTCTATATCTGTCCGTTTTTTCTTTTTAAAGAAATTTTATTTTAATAACTTTTCTATTTTTATTTTATCCTTTATCCTCTTTCTTTCTACTTTTTCTTCCTTTTGTTCTGAGCCGTGAGGATG
Source organism: Phocoena phocoena (assembly GCF_963924675.1). Taxonomy (NCBI): domain Eukaryota; kingdom Metazoa; phylum Chordata; class Mammalia; order Artiodactyla; family Phocoenidae; genus Phocoena; species Phocoena phocoena. The sequence goes on along the minus strand of NC_089220.1, from coordinate 38,808,489 downwards.
AAAAGCTCTTGGTGCTGCAGCCAGGAGTCAGTGCTGTGCCTCTGAGGTGGGAGAGCCAACTTCAGGACACTGGTCCGCAAGAGACCTCCCAGCTCCACATAATATCAAATGGCGGAAATCGCCCAGAGATCTCCATCTTAACACCAGCATGCAGCTTCACTCAACGACCAGCAAGCTACAGTGCTGGACATCCAATGCCAAACAACTATCAAGACAGGAACACAGCCCCACCCATTAGCAGAGAGGCTGCCTAAAATCATAATGAGGACGCAGACACCCCAAAACACACCGCCACATGCAGTCCTGCCCACCAGAAAGACCCAGCCTCATCCATCAGAACACAGGCACTAGTCCCCTCCACCAGGAAGCCTACACAACCCACTGAAACAACTTTAACCACTGGGGACAGACAGCAAAAACAACAGGAACTACGAACGTGCAGCCTGCAAAAAGGAGACCCCAAACACAGTAAGATAAGCAAAATGAGAAGACAGAAAAACACACAGCAGATGAAGGAGCAAGATAAAAACGCACCAGACCTAACATATGAAGAGGAAATAGGCAGTCTACCCGAAAAAGAATTCAGAATAATGATAGTAAAGATGATCCAAAATCTTGGAAACAGAATAGACAAAATGCAAGAAACATTTAGCAAGGACCTGGAAGAACTAAAGATGAAAGAAGCAACGATGAACAACACAATAAATGAAATTAAAAACTCTAGATGGGATTAATAGCAGAATAACTGAGACAGAAGAACAGATAAGTGACCTGGAAGATAAAATAGTGGAAATAACTACTGTAGAGCAGAATAAAGAAAGAATGAAATAACTACTGCAGAGCAGAATAAAGAAAAAAGAATGAAAAGAACTGAGGACAGAGACCTCTGGGAAAACATTAAACACACCAACTTTCAAATTATAGGGGTCCCAGAAGAAGAAGAGAAAAAGAAAGGGACTGAGAAAATATTTGAAGAGCTTATAGTTGAAAACTTCCCTAATATGGGAAAGGAAATAGGTAATCAAGTCCAGGAAGCACAGAGAGTCCCATACAGAATAAATCCAAGGAGAAAAATATTAATCAAACTGTCAAAACTTAATACAAAGAAAACATTAAAAGCAGCACAGGAAAAACAACAAATAACACACAAGGGAATCCCCATAAGGTTAACAGCTGATCTTTCAGCAGAAACTCTGAAAGCCAAAAGGGACTGGCAGGACATACTGTAAGTGATGAAGGAGAAAAACCTGCAACCAAGATTACTCTACCCAGCAAGGATCTCATTCACAGATTTGACAGAGAAATTAAAACCTTTACAGACAAGCAAAAGCTGAGAGAGTTCAGCACCACCAAACCAGCTGTACCACAACTACTAAAGGAACTTCTCTAGGCAAGAAACACAAGAGAAGGAAAAGACCTACAATAACAAACCCAAAACAATTAAGAAAATGGGAATAGGAACATACATATCAATAATTACCTTAAATGTAAATGGATTAAATGCTCCAACCAGAAGACATAGACTGGCTGAATGGATACAAAAACAAGACCCATATATATGCTGTCTACAAGAGACCCACTTCAGACCTAGAGACACATACAGACTGAAAGTGAGGGGATGGAAAAAGATATTCCATGCAAATGGAAACCAAAAGAAAGCTGGGCTAGGAATTCTCATATCAGACAAAATAGACTTTAAAATAAAGACTATTAAAAGAGACAAAGAAGGACACTACATAATGATCAACGGATCAATCCAAGAGGAAGATATAACAATTGTAAATATTTATGCACCCAACATAGGAGCACCTCAATACATAAGGCAAATGCTAACAGTCAAAAAGGGGAAATCGACAGTAACACATTCATAATAGGGGACTTTAACGCCCCAGTTTCACCAATGGACAGATCATCCAAAATGAAAATAAATAAGGAAACACAAGCTTTAAATGATACATTAAAAAAGATGGACTTAATTGATATTTATAGGACATTCCATCCAAAAACAGAAGAATCCACATTTTTCTCAAGTTCTCATGGAACATTCTCCAGGATAGATCATATCTTGGGTCACAAGTCAAGCCTTGGTGAAAATTGAAATTGTATCAAGTATCTTTTCCGACCACAACACTATGAGACTAGATATCAATTACAGGAAAAGATCTGTAAAAAATACAAACACATGGAGGCTAAACAATACACTACTTAATAACGAAGTGATCACTGAAGAAATCAAAGAGGAAATCAAAAAATACCTAGAAACAAAGGACAATGGAGACACAACAACCCAATATGATGCAGCAAAAGCAGTTCTAAGAAGGAAGTCAATAGCAATACAATCCTACCTTAAGAAACAGGAAACAGGGCTTCCCTGGTGGTGCAGTGGTTGAGAGTCCACTAGCTGATGCAGGGGACACGTATTCATGCCCCGGTCTGGGAAGATCCCGCGTGCTGCAGAGTGGCTGTGCCCGTGAGCCATGGCCACTGAGCCTGCACCTCAGGAGCCTGTGCTCTGCAACGGAAGAGGCCACAACAGTGAGAGGCCCATGTACCGCAAACAAAACAAAACCAAACAAAAGAAACAGGAAACATCTCGAATAAACAACCTAACCTTACACCTAAAGCAATTAGAGAAAGAAGAACAAAAAGACCCCAAAGTTAGCAGAAGGAAAGAAATCATAAAGATCAGATCAGAAATAAATGTAAAAAATGAAGGAAATGATAGCAAAGATCAATAAAACTAAAAGCTGGTTCTTTGAGAAGATAAATAAAATTGAGAAACCATTAGCCAGACTCATCAAGAAAAAAAGGGAAAAGACTCAAATCAATAGAATTAGAAATGAAAAAGGAGAAGTAACAACTGACACTGCAGAAATAAAAAAGATCATGAGAGATTACTACAAGCAACTCTATGCCAATAAAATGGACAACCTGGAAGAAATGGACAAATTCTTAGAAAGGCACAACTTGTCACGATTGAATCAGGAAGATATAGAAAATATGAACAGACCAATCACAAGCACTGAAATCGAAACTGTGATTAAAGATCTTCCAACAAACAAAAGCCCAGGACCAGAGGGCTTCAAAGGCAAATTCTATCAAACATTTAAAGAAGAGCTAACACCTGTCCTTCTCAAACTCTTCCAAAATATAGCAGAGGGAGGAACACTCTCAAACTCATTCTACAAGGCCACCATCACCCTGATACCAAAACCAGACAAGGATGTCACAAAGAAAACTACAAGCCAATATCACTGATGAATATAGATGCAAAAATCCTCAACAAAATACTAGCAAACAGAATCCAACAGCACATTAAGAGGATCATACACCATGATCAAGTGGGGTTTATTCCAGGAATGCAAGGATTCTTCAATATATGCAAATCAATCAACGTGATACACCATATTAACAAATTGAAGGAGAAAAACCGTATGGTCATCTCAATAGATGCAGAGAAAGCTTTCGAGACAATTCAACACCCATTCATGATAAAAAAGCTGCAGAAAGTAGGCATAGAGGGAACGTTCCTCAACATATTAAAGGCCATATATGACAAAGCCACTGCCAACATCGTCCTCAATGGTGAAAAACAGAAAGCATTTCCACTAAGATCAGCAAAAAGACAAGGTTGCCCGCTCTCACCACTCTTATTCAACACAGTTTTGGAAGTTTTAGCCACAGCAATCAGAGAAGAAAAGGAAATAAAAGGAATCCAAATCAGAAAAGAAGAAGTAAAGCTGTCACTGTTTACAGATGACATGATACATGCATAGAGAATACTAACGATGCTACCAGAACACTACTAGAGCTAATCAATGAATTTGGTAAAGTAGCAGGATACAAAATTAATGAACAGAAAACTCTGGCATTGCTATACATTAATGATGAAAAATCTGAAAGTGAAATCAGGAAAACACTCCCATTTATCACTGCAACAAAAAGAATAAAATACCTAGGAATAAACCTACCTAAGGAGACAAAAGACCTGCATGCAGAAAATTATAAGACACTGATGAAAGAAATTAAAGATGATACAAGTAGATGGAGAGATATACCATGTTCTTGGATTGGAAGAATCAACATTGTGAAAGTGACTTTACTACCGAAAGCAATCTACAGATTCAATGCAATCCCTATCTAACTACCACTGGCATTTTTCACAGAACTAGAACAAAAAATTTCACAATTTGTATGGAAACACAAAAGACCCCGAATAGCCAAAGCACTCTTGAGAAAGAAAAATGGAGCTGGAGGAATCAGGCTCCCTGACTTCAGACTATACTACAAATCTACAGTAATCAAGACGGTATGGTACTGGCACAAAACCAGAAAGACAGATCAATGGAACAGGATAGAAAGCCCAGAGATAAACCCATGCACATATGATCATCTTATCTTTGATAGAGGAGGCAGGAATGTACAGTGGAGAAAGGACAGCCTCTTCAATAAGTGGTGCTGGGAAAACTGGACAGAGAACACTCCTTAACACCATACACAAAAATAAGCTCAAAATGGATTAAAGACCTAAATGTGAGGCCAGAAACTATCAAACTCTTAGAAGAAAACAAAGGCAGGACACTCTATGACATAAATCACAGCAAGATCCTTTTTGACCCACCTCTTAGAGAAATGGAAATAAAAACAAACAAATGGGACCTAATGAAACTTCAAAGTTTTTGTACAGCAAAGGAAACCACAAACAAGACCAAAAGGCAACCCTCAGAATGGGAGAAAATATTTGCAAATGAAGCAACTGACAAAGGATTAATCTCCAAAATTTACAAGCAGCTCATGCAGCTCAATAACAAAAAGCAAACAACCCAATCCAAAAATGGGCAGAAGACCTAAATAGACCTTTCTCCAAAGAAGATATACAGAGTGGCAACAAACACATGAAAGAATGCTCAACATCATTAATTATTAGAGAAATGCAAATCAAAACTACAATGAGATATCATCTCACACCAGTCAGAATGGCCATCATCAAAAACTCTAGAAACAATAAATGCTGGAGAGGGTGTGGAGAAAAGGGAACCCTCTTGCACTGTTGGTGGGAATGTAAATTGATACAGCCACTGTGGAGAACAGTATGGAGGTTCCTTAAAAAACTACAAATAGAACTACCATATGACCCAGCAATCCCACTACTGGGCATATACCCTGAGAAAATCATAATTAAAAATGAGTCATATACCAAAATGTTCAGTGCAGCTCTACTTACAATAGCCAGGAGATGGAAACAACCTAAGTGTCCATCATCAGATGAATAGATAAAGAAGATATGGCACATGTTTACAATGGAATATTACTCAGCCATAAAAAGAAACGAAATTGAGCTATTTGTAATGAGGTGGATAGACCTAGAGTCTATCATACAGAGTGAAGTAAGGCAGAAAGAGAAAGACAAATACTGTATGCTGCCACATATATATGGAATTAAAAAAAAATGTCATGAAGAACCTAGGTGTAAGACAGGAATAAAGACACATACCTACTAGAGAATGGAGTAGAGGATATGGTGAGGGGGAAGGGTAAGCTGTGACAAGGCGAGACAGTGGCATGGACATATATACACTACCAAACGTAAGGTAGATAGCTAGTGGGAAGCAGCCACATAGCACAGGGAGATCAGCTCGGTGCTTTGTGACCACCTAGAGGGGTGGGATAGGGAGGGTGGGAGGGAGGGAGACGGAAGAGGGAAGAGATATGGGAACATATGTATATGTATAACTGATACACTTTGTTATAAAGCAGAAACTAGTACACCTCTGTAAAGCAATTTTACTCCAATAAAGATGTAAAAAATATAGTATATTGATCGAACTATATCAATAATCATTGTGAATGTTCATGGTTTAAATGCACCAAATAAAAGGCAGGGTATAGATCAGAAAACAAGACCCAAATATATGTTGTCTACTTTTAATCTATGTGTATCTTTGTATTTAAACTGGGTTTCTCTTAAAATTGGTTGAGAAGGATATACTAAAGAGAAAACTTCAAAGCAAGGAATGGTATCAGATATAAAGAGGAACATTATATAATGATACAGGGATAAATTCTCCACGAAGACATAACAATTCTTCAAGTGTATGCATCTAACAAGAGAGCACTAAAATATGTGAGGCAAAAACTGTCAGAAATAAGTGAGAACTAGATGAATCCAACACCCTTCTATAAGAAATAGCTCTAGCCAGCAGAAAATCAGTAAAGACATATTTGCACTCAACACCATCTGTCAACTGGATGTAATGGATATCTATTGACCACTTCATCCAATAACAGCAGAAGAAACATTCTTTTCAAACTCACGTGGAACATACACCAAGATAGAACACATTCTGAGACATAAAACACACCTTAACAAATTTAAAAGTAATCATACAATGTCTGCTTTCAGACTAACATGTAAATAACTAAAAATTAGCAATGGAACAGTAACTAGAAAAACCTGAAAAATATATGAAAATTAAACATCACACTTGTAAATAATGTATGGATCAAAGAAGAAATCTCTAAAAAATATGTTAAACTAAATGAAAATTAAAACACAACTCCCCCAAATATGGGGATAGAGTGAAAGCAGTTCTTTGAGGGAAATTTATACCATTGAATGCATGTATTAGAAAACAAAAAAAAGACCTAGACTCAATATGTTTATACTTCAGGAATCTAGAGCATGAACAGAAAATTCAAAGGAAGCAGAAGAAAAGAAATAGATAAAAATTAGACTGAAAATCAATGTCATTGAAACCAAGAAATCAAAAGAGAAAATCAATGAAGCTAAAACCTAGTTCTTGGAAAAGACTGATAGAAATAACAAGTCTCTAACTAGAATAATAAAAGAAGGGAGAGGATATAAATTACTAATACCAGAAATAAGAGAGGGGATGTCTCTTCAGATTTCACGGATATTAAAATAATAAAGGAATCCTATGAACAATTCTATGTCTGCAAATTGTTTTTTAAAAAACATCTTTACTGAAGTATAATTGCTTTCCAATATTGTGTTAGTTTCTGCTGTATAACAAAGTGAATCAGCTATATGTATAATATATCACCATATCCCCTCCCTTTTCCATCTCCCTCCCACCCTCCCTATCCCACCGCTCTAGGTGGTCACAGAGCACTGAGCTGATCTCCCTGTGCTATGTGGCTGCTTCCCACTAGCTATCTATTTTACATTTGGTAGTATATATAAGTCTATGCCACTCTCTTACTTCGTCCCAGCTTACCCTTCCCCCACCCCATGTCCTGAAGTCCATTCTCTACGTCTGCATCTTTATTCCTGTCCTTCCCCTAGGTTCTTCAGAACCTATTTTTAATTTCATATATATGTGTTAACATATTTGTTTTTCTCTTTCTGACTTACTTCACTCTGTATGACAGACTCTAGGTCCATCCACCTCACTACAGATAATTTCATTTCATTTATGGCTGAGTAATATTCCATTGTATATATGTGCCACATCTTCTTTCTCCATTCATCTGTTTATGGTCTATGTCCACAGATTTAATAACAGATGGAAATGGACCAATTCTTTGAAAGTCACAATCTGTCAAAGATCACAGAAGAACAAATAGACAAATCTGAATGAGCCTATATGTATTAAATAAATGGAAACAATAATTAATCACCTTCCCAAGCAAAGCACCAGGTCCAAATGTGTTTACTGGTGAATTCTACCAAATAGTTAAGGAATTATCTACAATCTCTTTCAGAAAATAACAGAATATTTCTGAACTCATTCTATGAGGCCAGCATCACACTAATACCAAAACCAAAGACACTGCAAGAAAACTACAGATCAATATCTTTTATGAACACAGATATGAAAATCTTCAACAAAATCAAATCCAGCAATGTATAAAAAGAATTGTATACCATGACCAAGTGGGATTTATCCCACATATGCAAAGCTGTTTCAACATTTGAAAAATCAACTAGTGTGTAATCCATCACATCAAGCTAAAGAAGTAAATCACATGATTATATCAGTAGATGCAGAACAAACTTTTGACAAAATCTAACACCTTTTTGTGATAAGAATACTCAGTAAACTAGGAATAGAGGGAGACTTCTTCCACTTGATAAAGAAGATTTATAAAACTTACAGCTGACATACTTAAAGATAAGAAACTGGAAGATTTCCTCTAAGATTAGGAACAAGGCAATGATGTCTCCTTTCAGTACTCCTTTTCAATATCCAGTACTGGAAATGTTAGCTAATGCAGTAAGACAAGGAAAGGGAATAAGGCATACTGTTTGAGAAGGAAGAAATAAAATTGTCTTTGTTCACAGATGGCATGATTTTCTACAAAGAATATATGGAAGAATTGCCAAAAGTCCTCTTGGAACTAATAAGTAATTACAGCAAGGTGGTGGGATATAAGGTCAATGTTTAAATATCAGTTTCTTTCCTATATTTCAGGAATGAACAAGTAGAATTTGAAATTGAAATCAATGCCATTTACATTAGCTGCCTCAAAAATGAATTAATTAGGTACAAGTCTAACAAAGAGATAAATCAAAGAAGAACTAGGGCTTCCCTGGTGGCGCAGTGGCTGAGAGTCCGCCTGCCGATGCAGGGGACGCGAGTTCGTGCCCCGGTCTGGGGAGATCCCGCATGCCGCGGAGCGGCTGGGCCCGTGAGCCATGGCCGCTGGGCCTGCGCGTCCGGAGCCTGTGCTCCGCAACGGGAGAGGCCACAGCAGTGAGAGACCCGCGTACTGCAAAAAAAAAAAAAAAAAAAATCAAAGAAGAACTAAATAAATGGAGAGAGTCCATGTTCATGAATTAGAAGTCTTACTATCGTGAAAATGTCAGTTCTTCTCAACTTGATCTATAGATTCAATTCAATCCCAATCAAAATCCCAGCAAGTTATTTTGTGGATTCCACCACACTGATTCTGAAGTTGATATGGCAAGGTAAAAGAAGAGCCATTATAATATTGAAAGAGAAGAACAAATTTGGAGGACTGACACTATCCAACCTCAAGAGTTACTATAAAGCTACAGTAAGACACTGTGGTATTGTCAGCGGACCTTCAAGATGGCAGAGGAGTAAGACTTGGAGATCACCTTCCTCACCATAAATACATCAAAAATACACCTACATGTGGAACAACTCCTACAGAACACCTACTGAATGCTGGCAGAAGACTTCAGACTTCCCAAAATTCAAGAAACTCCCCATGTACCTGAGTAGGGCAAAAGAAAATACAGAACCAAAAGAATAGGGACAGGACCTGCACCTCTGGGAGGGAGCTGTGGAGGAAGTTTCCACACACTAGGAAGCCCCTTCACTGATGGAGACAGTGGGTGGGTAAGGGGGAAGATTTGGAGCCATGGAGGAAAGTGCAGCAACAGGAGTGCAGAGGGCAAAGCAGAGAGATTCCCACACAGAGGATAAGTGCCAATCAGCACTCACCAGCCTGAGAGGCTTGTCTGCTCACCCACCAGGGTGGATGGGGCTGGGAGCTGAGGCTTGGGCTTCAGAGGTCAGATCCCAGGGAGAGGACTGGGGTTGGCTGCGTGAACACAGCCTGAAGGGGGCTAGTGTGTCACAGCTAGCTGGGAGGGAGTCCGGGAAAGAGTCTGGACCTGCCTAAGAGGCAAGAGACCATTGTTGCAGGGTGCACAAGGAGAGGGGATTCAAAGCACCACCTAAAGGAGCTCCAGAGACAGGCGTGAGCCATGGCTATCAGCGCGGACACCAGAGAATGGCATGAAACACCAAGGCTGCTGCTGCAGCCACCCAGAATCTTAGGTGCAAGCACAGGTCACTATCCACACCAACCCTCCTGGGAGCCTTGCAGTCCTCCACTGCCAGGGTCCCGTGATCCAGGGACAATATCCCCAGGAGAACACATGGCGCACCTCAGGCTGTTGCAACATCATGCCGGCCTCTGCCACCACAGGCTCACACTGCATTGTGTACCCCTCCCTCCCCCTGGCCTGAGTGAGCCAGAGCCCCCTAATCAGCTGCTACTTTAACCCCGCCCTGTCTGGGCAGAGAGTAAATGCCCTCAGGAGACCTACATGCAGAGGCGGGGCCAAATCCATAGCTGAATCAGTGGACAGATCGTTCAGACAAAATCCGTAAGGCAACAGTAATCTTAAATGACATGATAGACCAGGTAGACTTAATAGATAGCTATAGGACATTACATCCCAAACAGCAGAATACACATTCCTTTCAAGTACATGTGGAACATATCCCAGGATATCACATGCTAGGCCACAAAACAAATCTCAGCACATTTAAGAGGATATAAATAATAATCAAGGATTTTTTGCAACCACAAATATATGAAACTCGAAATCTATTACAGGAAGCAAAATGGGAAAATCATAAACACATGGAGACTAAACAACATCCTACCAAAAATAAAACAAACAACCCAATGTTATCAATGAAGAAGTCAGAGAGTAAATCAGAAAATAATTTGAGACAAATGAAAACAGAAACATAACTTCCAAAATCTAAGGGATGTACCAGAAGCAGTTCTATGAGGAAAGTTTATAACAATACAGGCCTACCTCAAGAAACAAACAAACTAAAGTAGTTAACCTAACATCTAAAGAAATTTTTAAAATGAGAACCAACAAAGCACAAAGTAAGCAGAAGGAAGGGAATAATAAAGATCAGAGAGGAAATAGAGATTAAAAAAGAAGAAAAGATCAATGAAACCAAGAGCTGTTTTTTTGAAAGATAAGACTTTGGTAAGCCTATAGCTAGACTCACCAAGAGAAAAAGAAAGAGGACCCAAATAAATAGAATTAGAAATGAAAGAGGAGAAATAATAACCAATACACAGAAATACAAAAAATCATAAGAGAATATGATGAAGAGTTAAATATCAAAAAATTGGACAACCTAAAGAAATGAATATATTTCTAGAAACATACAATCTTCCAGGACTGAATGAGGATGAAACAGACAATCTGAACAGACCAATCACCAGTAGTGAAATTGAATTAGTAATCAAAATATTCCAGTAAGCCAAAGTCCAGGACTGGACATTTTCACAGGAAAATTCTACCATACATATAAATAAGAGCTAGTACCTGTCCTTCTCAAACTACTAAAAAAAAATTCAAGAAGACAGAACACTCCCAAATTCATCGTACAAGGTCACCATTATCCTGATGCCAAAATCAGACAAAGACACTACAAAAAAGGAAAATTATAGGCCAAAATCTCTGATAAATATAGAAGCAAAAATCATGAACAAGATATTAGCAAACTGAGTTCAACAGTACACAAAAAGGATCATACAATTTGATCAAGTGGGATTTGTTCCAGGAATGCAAGGATGATTCAATATTTCCAGGAATGCAAGGATGATTCAATGTTTGCCAATCAATCAATGTGATATACCACATTAACAAAAGGAAGGATAAAAATCACATGATCATTTCAATAGATGCAGAAAAAGCATTTGAAAAAATTCAAAATTCATTCATGATAAAAACACTAATCCTAGTTGGTACAGAGGGAACATATCTCAAAATAAAAAGGCCATTTATGACAAACCCACAGCTAACTTCATACTCAATGGTGAAAAGCTGAAAAACCTTTCCTCTAAAATCAGGAACAGGACAAGGTTGCCTACTCTCACCACTTCTATTTAACATAGTGTTGGGAGTCCTAGACACATCAATCAGACAAGAACGTGAAATAAAAGTCATCCAGATTGAAAAAGAAGAATTAATACCATCATTATTTGCAGATGACATGACACTATATATAGAAAACCCTAAAGTCCCCATACAAAAACTATTAGAACTAATAAATGAATTTAGTAAAGTTTCAGTATACAAGATTATTATACAGAAATCTGTTGCTTTCCTATACACTAATAATGAATTATCACAAAGAGAAAGCAAGAAAACAACCCCATTTAAAATTGCCTTAAAAAGAATAAAATACCTAGTAACAGACTTAGCTAAGGAGGTGAAAGACCTATACTCTGAAAAGTGTAAGACGCTGATGAAGGAAACTGAAGATGATACAAAGACATGGAAAAATATCCCATGCTTTTGGATTGGAAGAATTAATATTGTTAAAATATTCATATACCCAAAGCAATTTACTGATTTAATGTAATCCCTATCAAAATACCCATGACATTCTTCATAGAACTTGAACAAATAACCATAAAATTTATATGGAACCACAAAAGACTCCTAATAACCAAAGCAATCTTGAGAAAAAAGAAGATGGAGGTATCATGCTTCCTGACTTCAGACTATACTACAGAGCTACAGTAATCAAAACAGTATGGTACTGACACAAAAATAGACACATAGATCAAGAGAACAGAATAGAGAGCCCAGAAATAAACACACACACTGTGGTCAATTAATCTAGGACAAAGGAGGCAAGAATATACAGAGAGAAAAAACAGTTTCTTCAATAACTGATGCTGGGAAAATTGGATAGCTACCTGTAAAATAATGAAATTATAATTCTCTAACACCATATACAAAAATAAACTTAAAATTGTTTAAAGACCTAAATATCAGACCTGAAACCATAAAACTCCTAGAAGTGAACTCTTTGACATATATTGTAGCATATTTTTTGGATCTACTTCCTAAGGTAAAAGAAACAAAAGGGACCTAATTAAACTTAAAATCTCTTCCACAGCAAAGGAAACCATTGACAAAACAAAAAGGCAGACAACCTACTGAATGGGAGAAAATATTTGTAAATGATATAAACAGTAAGGAGGTTAATATCCAAAATATATAAACAGCTCATATAACTCAATATCAAAAAAATATGACCTGATTAAAAGGGCAGAAGACCTGAATAGACATTTTTCCCAAAATGATACACAAATGGCCAACTGGAGCATGAAAAAATGGTCTATCACTAATCATCAGGGACACACTAATCAAAACCACAATATCACCCCACACCTGTCAGAATGGCTATTACCAAAAAGTCTACAAATAAAAATTGTTACTGAGGATGTGGTGAAAAGGAAACCCTAGTACACTGTTGGTGGGATTATAAATTAGAGCAGCCATTATGGAAAACACTGTGGAGGTTCCTCAAAAACTAAAAATAGAAGTACCATGATCCAGTAATTCCACTGCTGGGTATATATCTGAAGAAAACAAAAACACTAATTTGAAAAAATATATGCATCCCAATATTTATAGGAGAATTATTTTCAGTAGCCAGATATGGAAGCAATCTAATTGTCCATCAACAAATGAATGGATAAAGATGTGGTGTGTGTGTATATATATGTGTGTATATATATGTATATATATGTGTGTGTGTGTATATATATATATATATATAATATTACTCAACCTTAATAAAGAATGAAATTCTGCCATGTGTAACAATGTGGATGGATATAGAATGTATTATACTTAGTGAAATAAGTCAGAGAAGGACAAATATTCTGTTATCACTTACATGTCAAATTTAACGAATAAAACAAATGAGTGTATACAACAAAACAGAAAGACTCACAGATATAGAAAACAAACTAGTGGTTATCAGTGGGGAGAGGGAAGTGGAGAAGGGCAAGATAGGGGTAGGTAATTGTGGTAACAACTACTATTTTTAAAACAGATAAGCAACAAGATATATTGTACAGTACAGTGAAATATAGCAATTATTTTGTAAGAACTTTAAATGGAGTATAATGTATAAAAATATTGAATCAGTATGTTGCACACTTGAAACTAATATGTTATAAATCAACTATACCTCAATAGAAAAAGAAAGAAAAACTAAAATCAGATTTTTATGTAAAATTTTAAATGTTGACTACTAGTTCAAAAGTTGTAAAATATTGTGTAAGAAAAACAAATCACATCTTCTGTCATGATATTGTTTGTGAGTCTCTCTTAACTTCAAAATGTAATCAAAAGATAGTTAAATGTATTTGAGGTTACATCTCATGTCTGTGAATGAGGAACTGGGCTGAAAAAGTATTATAAAAGTCACACTTTCCATTTTAATTGCTTCTTTTAGGATTTCAGGATTTTCTTGTGCTTATAGGCAACATAAGGGTTTTTCCATTTCCTTATAAAGACCTTCCTTACTCAGATATTACAATGGTGTAAGCATGGTATTATTTTGTTTGTTTATTCATTTATTTTTAAAATAAATTTTGGAAACATTTGGCCAGGGACTTCTCTATATATTCATGGAATGTTGAATAATAAGTAAAAAACAATCTAAAGCAGTAACCTCAAGAGAGAAAACATAATGGGTTTGAGACTTAGAGGAAATATTAAAGAAGAGCAAAAAGGATAACTAGGAAAGAAGTAAATGGATCAAGGTGAAGCAACCTTATTGGGAAAACAGAGAAGATATTTGAGTGCTGAGACTTGAAAAAAACTGGTATATAAAATAAGGATATGGTTCCCTGGTGGGTCATAGATAAGAGGGAAGACTGAGTTATGGCAAATCAAGTTGCTAAATTATAAAACGCCCATGATGAGACCATTATCACTCTTATGTAATATACATTAATTACTAAAGCTGGTGGTTGCTTTAAAAAGTAAATATAAAGGAAATGGCTTACTTTTTGTCAGTGAGAATCAAAATGTTCAAACTCTACCAATTTGTTGATCTGCTAGCTTAACAGAAGTAGGTTGGTGTTGTCTAAACATAAATCAATATAACAGGGACTTCGATGGTGGTGCAGTGGTTAAGAATCCAACTGCCAACACAGGGGACACGGATTCAATCCCTGGTCCACGAAGACCCCACATGCCGCGGAGCAACTAAGCCCGTGCACCACAACTACTGAGCCTGTGCTCTACAGCCCGTGTGCCACAACTACTGAAGCCTGCGCACTCAAGGGCCCATGAGCCACAACTACTGAGGCCGCGTGCTGCAACTACTGAAGCCTGCACACATAGAGCCCGTGCTCCGCAACAAGAGAAGCCCTCACAATGAGAAGCCGGTGCATTGTAATGAAGAGTAGCCCCTGCTCACCGCAACTACAGAAAGCATGCCAGCAGCAACGAAGACCCAATGCAACAAACAAAACAAAAGAAAATCAATATAACAGAAACTCCAAACAATAAAATCATGATAGATTTGGACATCATCAACCTATTGTGAAAAGATGAATTACAATGAACTAAAATTATATCAAATGGTATTTATATAATATTGTCATGTTTACTAGGTTGTGTGATGCCAAAGAGGTACAGTATTGTGTGACTAAGGATGAAGGTGTGGGGAAAGGGCTTCTTCCCAGGCTGGATAAAATAGTAAGTTCAGAGGGTGAAGTTTTGATGACTGAGAAACTTGGGGTTAAACCAAGAGAAACCTAGAAGGCATAGTTGTTCAAATCACTAGAATGATGCTGGATATAAGAAGAGGCAGAAAGATCAAAAGGACAATGGGAAGGGAACAGACATGAAAGAATAGTGGACAGGCATGATAAGGAGGGAAGAAAATACATGATGGAGAATTGGCCAGAATGCAAGATGGGGACAAGTATTTAGAACCAGAGCAGTAGAGGACATTCAATTTCTACATTTAGGAAACATCAATTTGATTTTGTTGATCTTATGACTGTGAGAACAATTTTGAACAGAGGTCAAAATTGTGAACCAAAATTTGCTGTCCACTCAGGATGTACAAAATTGCAAAGGATGTGCTAACAACCTAATAATGAGGAAAATCTGGAAAAACTAAAAAATCGTAACTTTAACTTCATCAAAGCTGACATCACAAGGTAATCAACTATCCTGAAATCCTAAAGGGGACAAACCCTTCCAAGAAGAAACTGGACCCTAAAACTGCCTCACCTGTGACTAAGTACAAGAGGAAGAGGCACTTCACAAAAGGTAGTCTGCTATCACATGCAAGCTCCTTCTCAGAATAATGGGTACTCAGAATAATGACTAGTGTCAAGTCAGGAGATAGTAAAAAATATTCTAGGTAGTGCAAGCCTGTAGAGATTAGTGGCTACAGGGAGAGGTGAGCAGACACAAAGCCTTGTATTGCATATTCTATACATGAAGAAAATCCTTTTGCAACTGGAGGAGTGGCAGCAAGGCCAATCATGTACAGAACACACAGGAAAAGATACATTGCAACTGGATAAGAAATAAAAAGTTAGTTCTTTACTCCTGGAAGAGGTAAGAAATCATTATGGGTCTAAAATCTGATAGGTGATACCATTTAGAGATCTCCTGTTGCAATGGTAGGGGCAAGTAACTCCCAAGCAAGACCAATGGTATAGATAAAAGGCAGAGTTTTGCTGAATTCAATTTGCTAATATTTCTTAAAGTTTTGGCAACTATATTCATGAGGAATATTGGTTTCTAATTTTTTGTCTTATGTGTTTTTCTGGCTTTGATGTTAGGGTAATACTGACTTATAATAAGTTGGGAAGTACTACATTGTCCTCTGTTTTCAGAAGAGTTTGTAGCCTAGTATTATTTCTTTTTTTAAAATCATGTTCAGACTACTAGTTCTATCAGTTGCTGAGAGAAGTGTTGAAGTCCAACTATAATTGTAGAACTTTATATTTGTTTCAGTTCCATCAGTTTTGGCCTCATGTATTTTGTTTTGTTTTGTTTTGTGGTACGCGGGCCTCTCACTGTTGTGGCCTCTCCCGTTGCGGAGCATAGGCTCCGGACGCGCAGGCTCAGTGGCCATGGCTCACGGGCCCAGCCACTCAGCAGCAAGTGGGATCTTCCCGGACCGGGGCACGAACCTGTGTCCCCTGCATCGGCAGGCGGACTCCCAACCACTGCGCCCTTGGCCTCATGTATTTTGAAGATTTGTTGTCATATGCATAATATTTAGCATAGTTATGCTTTAATAAATTGACCTGTTCATTATTATGTAATGTCCCTATTTATCCCTGAAATATGTGCTCTGAAGTCTATATTATCAGATATCAATATAGACACTCTGGCTCATTTGTATTAGTGGGTATTTTGGTACATATTTTCTAACCTTTTATTTTTAAACCATCTGTATCTTCATATTTAAATAAAGTCCAGCAACATCAAAACTTATTATACAGTGTGATCACATGGGACTTATCTCAGGAATACAAGGTTGGTTTAAAAAACAATGGGGTACCAGATATTAACGAAATGAAGGACAAAACCACATGATCATTTCAATAGATACCGAAAAATATTTTTGGCAAAATTCAGCACTCATTTATGATAAAAGTTCTCATTATACTTAGGAATATAAGGAAACTTGCTCACTTCAGTAAAGGAAATCTACAGAAAAATCCTACAACTAATATCATAGTTAATGGTAAAAGATTGAATACTATTCCATTAATATCAGGAAACAAGTATTACATCTGCTTTTATTCTTCCTCTTCAACATCATACTAGGGGTTCTGGCCAGTGCAATAAGGCAAGCAAAAGAAAAGGATTGGAAAGGAAGAATGAAAATTGTTTTAATTCATAAATGGTATAATTTTCTACCAAAAATCTAAAATAATCTATGAAAAAGCTACTAAATCTAATAAATATTTTCCCAAGTTTGTAGGATACAAATTAATATAAAATTTTAATTATATTTATACATACTAGAAATGAAGAAGTGGAAACTGAATTTAAAAACAGTATCATTTACAGTAGTACCATAAAACATGAAATAATTAGGAATAAATCTAGGAAAATATGTACAAGATTTTCATGCTGAATATTATAAAACACTGGTGAGATAAATCAGGAAGGCGTATATCAAATGAAGTCCTATGACCTATTTATTAGATTAGAAGACAAAATGTGGTCATGATGTCAATTCTCTCCAAATTAATATATAAATAATTGTACACAGTCCAAATCCAAGCAAGATTTTTTGTATAAATTGACAATGGAAAAGAAAAAGATCTAGAATAGTTGAAATATATTTTGAAAAAAACAAAGCTAGAGATCTCATAATACTTGATTTTAACTTACTATAAAGCTACAGTAATCAGGAAAGTGTGGTATTTGCTAGAGAATGGACACATAAATCAGTGGAATAGAATGGAGAGTCTAGAAATAGTCCCACTCATATATGTCACTGGATTGCCAAAAAGGTACAAAGGTAGTTCATTAAGAAATGACAGACTTTTGAGTAAATGATTCTGTAATATTTAGACATCCTTATGCAAAAAACTGAACTTAACACCTTGAACCATGTAAAAAATTAACTCAAAATGGACATAAACCTAAGAGAGACTCACAAGGAAGAGGTTGTGGTCAGAGATGTGCCTAAACTAGTAAGAAATATGTGACTCTTTGTTTCATCTAGGCTAGTAGAACATGATGTGAATTTAAGCTCTAACTTATTTCACGTGTTTATAATTGTGAAAAACATTCAGAGAACAGTTCAATATTTGACATAGCTTTAGTGCAGGGAATGGTAAACAAGATGCAGGCAAAAATCTTGATTATTAACTGTGGTCTATCTCATTCTTTTTGTTCTTCAGCCTTCCTCAGTCCACTGACCAGAAACTGTGTCCTCTCCTTCATTTACTTCCAGGAACCATGGTATAATAATTTCCAAACGTGTAATAATAAGCTTACATATTAAAGTATTACAAACTGATTAGCTTAATGCAGAAATTTATTGTTTCATATTTCTGAAGGCTAAGAAGTCTGAAATCAAGGTGTTGGCAGAGCCACACTTCCTCTGCAAACTGTAGAGGACTCCTTCCTTGTCTTTTTCTAGCTTCTGATGGTTTTCTAGAAAGTTTAGGGGTTCCTTGGCTTGCAACTGCATAATTCCAGTCTCTAGCTTTGTCACATATGGTGTTCTCCCTGCTTGCCTATGTCTTCACATTGCTATTTTCTTGTAAGAACAACATACATATGACAACAACCATACTCCAGTATGACTTCATTTTTATTACATTTGCAGTGATCCTACTTCTAAATAAGGTTGCATTCTGAAATATGACAGGCTAGAACTTTAGCATATTTTGGGGGAAACATAATTCAATCTCTAATACAGGGTATAGAGAATCAGGTCCTTATGGCATAGGAGGCCCTCCATTCCCACTGGTAAGTCAGGAAGGGAAGTTGTGTTCAGCTCTAGACCTATCACGTTAGGGCTTAAAAGGTGCAGATTCTATTTCTAACTGTGTAAGATTATTTTTATCCAGGTCTCAGTTTCTCAAGTTCCCAAACAGGACATGTTCCTCACTCAGTAGGCTTAAGAGCCCTGTCCTCATTCCTGTCAACGTGTTTTCCCGATATTGACCCTGATGCTCATATTTCACAGGATATTCCTGTCTATGTCTAAGACGTTGTCATCTACCAGTCCTGCAGTTCTACCCTTCCCTCCACCTTCCTCTGACCACCAGAGTGTGTGCTGGCCCAGATGGGTAGTCAGCTTCTCTAAGTATTAGTGATTTTTACTGTTAGTTCATACATACATGATAATTAGCTTTTTCTGCTCTTCTAGTATGCTTTTTCCCTTGACTTGGATTTTTGCTCTTTCCTGTCTCCATGCGAGAGGACTGCAGCCTGCTGTGCTGCTAAATTTCTGCCATTTAGGACTACTGGTTAGCATACTGGACAGCAGAAGCCCAACTTGAGGTATTTTCTATGGGGTGGCTAACCTAAAGATTGCAAAACTGGTTTTTAACGTATTAGACCAAAAAAAAAATATTAGAAAAATGTTAGGAAAATAAACCTTAACAAATAAAATAGATTAAGGATAATAACAGCAAGATAAAAACTCTCTTGACCACGTAGTGGTTTTCTGCTTTCAAACCCACTAGCCACAAAATAGGAGTAATACTAACTCCTGCGCTTATCAGTCCTCATATTTTCTTTTGAATATGGTTTGCCCTCTCCCTGGAAGTATTTCTCCAACTTTCCTAAGTCTCATTTTCCTTACCCCATGATTTATTCACATCTCATGCCTTACAAGGAAATGTCTCTGATTGACCTCAGGTTACTTTTATCTATTTTTTACTGAATTGTTTGCCATTTTAAAATTACTTATATCATCTAAATGCTGTAAACCTCTCCCCACCACTGTCAGCCTCAAATCTACACAGTTAAATTCCAAGAAAAGAGTTGTGCTTTGCTTACATAGGAGCTTGACAAAATCTTGCTAGACAAATGAATATGCTCATACTTATAAATGTCTCAACAAAGATCAGTGGAATGTGGTGAACCACTTTTAATTTATCACATGTATTTTTCCTCTTAACAACCTACAGTCTAGAATCTAACCCCTCTTACTCCTTTATAACCACTCTCTTATGAGTCAATGATGATTTCAATTAGCAAATTCAATTTCTCAATCATCTTTGCAGAATTTATGACTGTTGACATCTTCTTTCTTACTGAAATTCTTCTTACTTAACTTCCATAGCTCTGTATTCTCCTATGTCTTGTCCTATTGCCATTTGTGGTCTTTCCCCATTTGCTTTTCTTCTTTCCTACGGGTTCCCCACAAGCTGTCCTTGGTACTCTTTTCTCCAGCTACCAGTTCTCTTATGAAATCTCAAACTCACAGGACTTCACATGCACTACTTGGATATCATGTCTGAATTAAAGACTCAACTTTCCAACTTACCTCCTAGGCATTTTCATACAAGTATGCCATATCATAGAATTGAATAATGAAATTTAGAAACAAACCTAATCACATTGTTTTAAAATTTTAAAAAAAGGGAAAAATACTCTTTACAACCCAGCAGTAACACTGGTGACAAGCAGACTATGTAGTGACATTTTCAGAGTACTAAAGTAAAATAGTCTTGAGATTACAGCTATAGATCCAAACAGTAATTTAAATGTAAGAGACAATATTCTCAGTCAAATAAGGCCTCAAAATTTTACTTCACAAGTCTTCTTTGAGGACATTACTAGTGGCAGTTCTCTAGGAAGGGAGAAGTAAATCTATGAACACACTCTAAGATGCATTAAAAGAATGCTGAATAAATAACTTGGTGAATTTTACTGTTTTCTAAATAAATAAACCTCCCCATGTTATACAGTATTGGTCAGGCTCTGCTGTGATAGTAAATTAACCCTGGCCACTCAGTGGCTTAATTTAGCAAAAGTCTATCTTCACAACATATGTGCATATAACATAATATCCGCACAACAGAAAATCTTTGTTCTTTTTGAACATGTACGGAATATTCTTTTAAAATGACCAAATATTAGGCCACAAAGAAATCTTTAATAAGTATCTTAAAGTCAACATCATAGATTGTTAAATCATAATACAATAAAATTAGAAATCAATATTAAAGTGATAAAAATATCCCAAATGTCTGAAACCTCAAAAACAAGCAAAGAACTCTGAACAAAATATTTTTTTAAAAAGAATAAAAATTATAAAATTTCAGGTTGTTTCTGAATTTTAAAAAAAATGCAAAAAAAAAGGAAATCAAGGTGTATATATAAGGTTATGTGGTAGGCAGAATTCTGAGAAGTTCCCCCAAATTCCTATCACTTTTCATAATCCCCTCCCCCAAGTGTGGGTGGGATTGTGAATATGACAGGACAGTCACACCCTTGACTGGGTTACACTATATGGCAAAGTTGAAGGAATTTTGCATATTTAATTAAAGCCCCTAGTTAGTTGACTTTGAATTAATCCAAAGAGAGATTCTTCCTGGCAGGCCTGACCTAATTAGTTAAACACTCAAAAGAGAGATTCCCCTGTTGGTTTTGAAGAAGCAAGCTGCAATGTTGTGAGAGGACCAGGTGGTTAAGGCATGGTCTCTAGGAGCCCTGCAGGGGCAACCTCCCAGGCCAACAACAAGCAAGCAAACAAAGAGGGACCTTAACTTGCAATTAACAGCTTGAATCTAGCCACAATTTGATGAAGACAGGAAGCAGAGCTTTCCCAAGTCAAGCTGCAGATGAGGGTGCATTTTAGTGTGTGTGATGTTGCAGAAGGCTTAGCTAAAAAAATGCCAGGCTCTTGACCCACAAATATATTTGTTTTAAACCTCCAAGTTTGTGGTAAGTTTTTATACAGCAATTGAAAACTAATACAGGCTTATAAACTTTGATCTTCAAACCAAATAAAGTAGAAATATCTATATATACCCATTTTACTTAAGCACATAGATGCAAAGACCCTAATGTTAGTTATCTGAATCCAACAATGTTTGCAAAATAATACATCATCGGGGTTTTAGCAGAGGGTGATACTTAAATCATTTTCACCTTTTCTACTCCCAACTCCCAATCCCACTCATCTACTTCTGAGTAAAGAAGCCCTAGGAGCCAGCATAAGATGAGACAAGATGAGACTACATGAGTGCAGGAGGAGAATCATTGTGGATATCACTCCTCTCTGGGGTATACAATGGCTGGAGAAAAGAAGTGATGATCATGGATCCCAGAGATACATGGACACCACACCCCTACCCTTCGGGGAGGGGCTCCTAATGAATATGACTGTTCCCCTTGGTCTTTAGGAGCTGAGAAAGAGCTGAACTGATGTGAGCTGAGTTCACTCCATTTTCAAGGCTTAGAGAAAGCAAAGATGTGATAAAGCGGAGGGCCTTCCCTCTGATCCAGATTGGCAGAGACTTCTGAAACCTTTTTCTATTCCCTAGGATGCTACCACTGCCGGACACAACGAGCAGACAAAGTAAAATTACAACACTCCTAAGGGAGCACCATATCCACAGAGCAAAAGACCAAGAAGATAGCCCTATAAAATTCCTAAATTCTAAGGACAAAAAAAAAATCTGATAAGCTTCCAGATAAAAATGTTATTTACAAAAGAAAAATAATCACAGAGCTTCAGACTTCTGTTAGTACTAGATTATTTCCCACTTTAACTTACATTTTCTGAGTGTTACGCAACTACGTCCCACCCCCGCTGCAACACACTTAAATCTGTAAAGTTAATTTTCAAGAAATGAGATGGTATCACTACAGTCTGGCACTGACAACTTTGCTATGCCTATGGTAGGTGCTTAGTAATTAGGATTTAAGCAAGTTCTTACTCCCAACCCCAAAATGACAGAGTGAATATGTCAGTGTGAAAGAAAGATATTCACAGATAATGTAAGCATTGTAAGAATCCATCAGCTTTGTAACCTGTCTGGGCAAAATACTCAAGAAGCAACATATGGGTCAGTGCAAAGATCTCAAGAAAGGACGTTGTTGAGCAAAAGCATTACAATGCTTACAAAGTTAAAGCAATACATATATAGCAAACTTTCTAGGAATATGTGACTTAAATAATTATTTTTTTAATTATAAGAAGATCACTGTAAATAAAAAATCTTAATATTACTCAGCTACATCAGCAAAACTTAGCATATGGAAGAGAGAATGAGTGGTGTTTGAAAAAGAGAGAACAAGAATCCCAAAGATCTCATCTATGTCACAGAGGAGGAAAATGCGGAGGTAAAAATATTTAAAAGTGGCAAATTATTAGCAGAAACATTGGTTGGAAATGTTTTGGAAATCTTGATTGTATATAATAGTAAAGAAATATGTTTGATAATGAGGACTGGGAAAAGAACACAAAAGTTAGTTCAATGGAAAACTTAATGAAACTCTCAAATTAAGAAATGAAAAAAGAAATGAGTAACAATTTGAGCAAACTGAAAGAACTAGGGAAAGAAAAACCATGAACCAACATAAAATGAAAAATGACTATTAGTAAATAGCAACACATCATCAAAGCATCTAGTCATAACAGTCCTGGTAAATAGGATCAATGTTCCTGGTGATGACAACTAAAATGGCTTGACAACAATCGCCTTCTAAAAAGTTCAGAGACCTAACAAGAGACTGAAAAATTGCCAGACTAAAAATAGGAAGAGAACTACACCTCAGAGTTGAGCCAGAACTCTTTTTGCCTCAGGGGAAAATGCCCATCTAGAAAAGGCAAATCAGAGACAGTTTCTGGTGAAGGGCAAGAGAAGTAGGGTGTATGGGGCTGAGTCTGAGCTTATGGGGATTAGGTGAAAGGGGAAGAACTTTTATTTATAACACTCTCTGCCACCCAGGGCTTTTGCCCTGAGACCATTTTTGTAATTTTTGGAAAGTTGCTGAGGGCTGAATATCTTCGTGTTTTTGTGGGGCAGAGGAAATGAGGTTTGGAGTTTGGTGCCCACCAACAGCAGAAGCTCCAGTCAGTCCTGAGCTGGATTGGGACTCTGAAGAGCTATTTTTTGAAATGGTGGCATGACTACGCTCTGGCTAGTCATCTAGTTGAACTAGAAAATTCTCAGCCTTTGGTCCTGAGAATGTTACTGCCTGAGATGCCCTGCAAAAAACAGGCAAAATCCTCCCTCAAGGAAGCCATCGTCATCCTAGATTTGAAGTTACTTCTGAAAATATTTTTCTAATAATATATTCAGAAAATACTATAAATCATACCTGGTGACAAGGCAAAATTATCCAGAAACAAGAGAAAATAACTAGAGACTTCAGATAATAGGGTGATCAGATATAGACTGAAAACAACATCTCTATTTCTGAGATTAAAGTCATACTTGAAAAACATCAACAAGGAATTAGAAACTAATACAAGTAACATTAAAGCACTGAGAAAGAACCAAGTAGAAATTATAGAAATTACTAACAAATTAAAAATGAATGAATGGATTTAGCAACAGATTGATAAGCTGAAAATGTATTTGTGAGCTGGAAAATAGGTTAAAGAAATTATCTACAAGTAAGTACTGAAAGTAAAGATGAAAAATACAGAAGAATGGTAAGTGCTATACTTGATACAGTTGGAAGGTCTAAGATACATCTGAGTCCAAGTAAATGAGTAGAGAGAGAAGGCAGAGCAATATTTGAAGAGATAATGGCTGAGAACTTCCGATAACTGGTAAGTACATAAATTCACAGATTTGAGGAGGATATATTTTAAAATACATAATACGTGGGTTCATGCATGTGTGCACAAAGTACACAGACACATATTAGAGAAAATTTTGAAAACTAGACAATGAAAAATCTTTAAAGCAACTAGAAGAAAAGTTGCCTTCAAAGATATGACAGATTGATAACTAATTTCTTTCTACTACCATTGGAAGCTAGAAGAATAGAAAAATACCTTTAAGTATTTTTAAGCTAATAGAAAGTAATATAGAAAGTCATGAGCTAGAATTCTCTACCTAGTGATTATACCCTTAAAGAATGAAATCAAACATATTTTCAGATCAGAAAGCAAAACAAATAAACAAAACTAGAATATGTTATCAGCAGACCCAAACTGAGAATTCTCAAGGTGATTATGAGGCAAAAGGAAAATAATCCCAGATGGAAACTCTGTTATAGTAGATAACTTCTAGATAATTTTACTTGTATAAATAAAAATCTTAATTTTAATGATAAAGTTAGAGATAAATGTGACGAATTATAAACACAAAAGTTTTATTTGATCAAGTAAAATTTTAAAATGCATATTTAGACTTGAAATATTTGAATATCCCATTTAATTTACAAATTTTTAAAACACAAATCTTAAAGTTAGACATGGCATGAATTACAGACATGAAAATACATTGGGGCAGAGTTAAGTCTCTGTTGATCACATCCATATCTGCTCTAGATTCTCTTGTCCTTAACTATTTCAGGGAATAAGGAGGAAATTTAGGAGATGAAGAGATTTGGGATTACCAGAATAGCTCCCATTACCCAACTTTCCTCACAGCTTAACTTTGGCTAAATATATATTTGATTTTGAGTTTAAATGTGGGATATCCAGGACAGGAATCTTTGGGACATCTGTTCCACCAATATAATTTCAGAGGCTAAAAGCTGAGATATCTTTAAAAAATTGCATAATTCTTACATACTTTCAATCGTCTAAATTAGAATATCTAAAGATAGGGTCCAGAAATCTGTCTTTCTAAAAATCTCCCAATCCAGCCTTAACTGAGAACAGGTACTTGGGAACCACATTGCTAACAAAATCTGCAATTTGGGGCTCTGATTAGTTCAGAATAGGGTGCTATAAAGAAGCAGCAAATAAGACTGTTACCCTAAAGGATCTTTCAGTCTAACTGGAGACAAATGTGTAGAATAAGTTATATACTTATAAAAGCCATGACAAATGGAAGCATAGCACAGGGATAAGTAAGGTGGAGTCACGGATGGCAACATGGAGGAGATAGCACGTGATAAAAAGGGGGTTGAGTGAGAAGGACAGGACAGGAAGAACTGTTAAGACGTGGATTTTCCAGACAAAGGGAACAGTATATAAAAACCATGTTAATAAAAAAATCTTAATGGTATTTTTATAGGCCCTTAAACCTGGGAATGAACCAACTTCCCCTAGGGGAGACTGTGAGAGCTTCCATTTATATTCAGACAATTAACCCATATTAACAATTCATGAAATTCTGTGCATTTGGCATAGAATTGTAATTGATATACACTTTGGGGCATTCTCAAGTGGAATCCTTTGTTTAAATACTCTGTTCCCATCTCTCTTACAACCACTCTCCTTTGATTACAGCCAATTTGAGGACCAAGAGAGATTTGCAAGCTCAACAGGTAATGAAAGAGTACTAGTGGTGGTGGTGGTGGTGGTGATGATAGAAAGATCTCACACATGAACAACATTGCTAACCCTTGCTACTTTGCCTAGAGTCTGGATACAGGACCATAGGGATGTGAGGAACCTGGGGAGGTGGTAGAATGGGCACACAATACAGCCTGCATCTGATGAGTCCTTAAAACACAGATACTATGGATTAAAACTGAATGAAAACTAAAGACGGAGATTATCAGCCTTCATTCTGTGGGTTATTTAAATGATTTATGTATCTATTTTAAAAAAAAATAAATTCTCCTACATTGGTTTAAATGGAGCCGTAGCATCAGGGTCTTGAAATTTCAGTGCTACCAAGAAAGCTGTTGCTATGGTTTCCATGATGTGGATGCTATAAACCCATGAAACTGCACCAGTACACAATTATGCAACTCTATTGCAGCACGTCAGAATTATTTTTCCTGTGTTTTCTTTTCTTTTTTACTTTGAGCACCAGGAAAGCCTAAACCCACAAACCACAAATCAATGAAATTATAATAATAAAATAACATCCTTGATTCCTATATGTTGATAACAATTTTCCACATATTTTAGGAGGAAGATTCAAAGCTTAATGTACTACCGAGCTACATATTTTCACATGTTCTACAACTTCCTTGATTCAGTTTTCATTTATTTTGCCCACTTCAGGGTGCACACATTTTAATAGCAAGGAGAATTTTGGCAATATTTTATACTCTGTTGGAATCTGACCAAATAGGATTCTTCATTATAACATAAGACACATTTGAGTACGTTATGTTCTTCCTAGTAGAAATAGTGGTATAATAAATGGGAGCTTTAAATCAATATTAGGTTTGCCAGTAATTCATTAAAATTTAACATTGTAATAATTAAACAATTAAGAATATGAGTTCTGGTTTCCATTCTTTTTTGAATGTTTAAATAAGTATAACACTTCGTGTTGTTTGTCACTACCTTATTTCATTTGTCATAAAAGTGACTCTTAGAGGAATAAAGTAGATCTGTATAAAAAAGCTTAGTCATGCTGATAGTATTAATCAATATTTAGTAGTGATACTTATTCATAGTAAATAGCCTACATGTTTAGACAAATGCTTCTCACTCAAAAGAAATAATTTTAAAGTACTTATCATGGCTTCCTTTTAAAGTCTCTATTATATTTATATTCATATGTTCATATTTATGATGTTTTTAGCATCTGTATTATCTCTGCAACTGCTCAATAGCATTAATTCTTCAATAATATTTGCATAATTCAGTGGACATTTTTTAAGAAACTGTTATAGAAATCATGTACTGTTGGGTGCTTTGGAGTACCTAAACACATGCACATATAACACAGCCCATGCCCGCATAAAATTATGATCTAATTAGTAAAAGAAGCTGAACTCTTCAACAATAAAAAATGGAATATTATTCAATGTTGAAAACATTATGTACTAAAATAAATTTCCTAGCCTTATGGATTATAGATTTTATTGGGGTTACTGCTCAAATGCTGCATGATAGGACCTAGAGAACTGAGAAGAAAAGGCAATGTTTTATGAACTCATGGGTTCATGATACCAGGCCATTCTTTTTCTTCCTTCACAATGTTTATCCATTATTTCTACACCCTTGTGGGCCCCTCATCATCTCAAACTTCCAAAATGTCCCAGAGGAAAAAAAAAGTCTCTAAACAGATTTTTAATAATCCTAAACTCTTATTTTTCTCTTGTGTTGGCTAAAATGTATCTTATGATGCTTAAGTCATTTGTCGGTTATCTGTCTCCTGGAGCCATGACTTGCCTCTGAGTACAAAGCTTTAGTAGGACAGTAGGTCACTATATTATGCTCTGATGTCTCATTGGTCTCCTTCTGGCCCTGTAGCCCTCGGTCTACATTGCCCCTCTGATTGTACTAGGTAGCATAAGCAGGTGTATTTCTCTATAGGTGGGGAAACCAAGCTGCAATAAAGCACACAATCCAACCTATTAATTATCCCTTTTCTATTAAAAACATGTTGTTAAAGGTAGTGTTTATAAAAATAGAAGTATGAATCAATTTATCATTCACTGCAATTTTAGAAAAGTTAACAGTGTGCTCTTCACTCAAGTCCAGTACTACTGTAATCTTGAATTCCTAACTTCCATGGGATCTTTATACTAAACTGTACTCACTGTGACTGCTGCTCCTGACCTAATAATATATTCTTGAAATATTATCACTTTAAGTATAAAACTGATACTAGTTTTATACTAATGGCACAAAAGTTTTATAGCTTTGTACAAAAGTATTAGTTTTATACATGGCACAAAAGCAAATTGGTGTGTCTTTGGTTTTAAGGATGGCCCAGATCACATTTTACAAGGAATAACTCTTCTGTTCTAGAATACGTTAGAGTGGTAAAAGACCTATTTTATCTATTTGTTTTTGTCTTGTTTTTGTTGCCAGCATCACTTAAGCCCCTTTAGTAACATTTGGGTAAGTCCCTCCTGTATTCCATGTGATATTAACGAAGTTGTAAGTCAACATACTCCACCAACCAGCCTCCTCTATAAGAATTAGCATATAAATCAAACCTAGCAAATAAGATTTCTGCCTTGATATTTATATATAAGCAAGTGGCCATACTTTCATTCCAGCATAGTTATTAAACTGCATTGGATGTTGTGATTATATGCGCTTGTGGCATTCAATGGCCATTCTCATCACTAGCACAAGGAAAGGCAGAACAAACAGATAGAGAAAGGGAAGGGAGTCATGATATCATTTGTGTCCCTGGAACAAACTTTGCCAGATGATAGACCCACTCCTCCCTTTCACTGTTACGAAAGTCAAAACATTTCTTTTTCCGCTTAGGCTACTTTACATTAGGTTTCTGCCGGGGGCAACATTCAACATATTTAACCAATAATCTAGCGGGTGCACCAATCACCAATGAGTCAGAAGAGAAGCTGATAGTAAAAATCCAGGTACCACTGGACCTCTGCATCATGACTGAATCCCAGTCCTGGTTTCTGCTACTTACAAGGGAAAGAGTTCTATCTAATATAGGTAAGGGGGTGAAGGTGGATTATAAGGGGGTTAACATTTATAGCAAACTTACTATATAGTAGATATCATGCCGATCTTACTGACATTATGTCATATACTCTTTACACTTGGCAGAGTGGGAATAGAAGTAAACTGGATCATTATTCCCATTGTATAGATGATAAAATTGAGTTTTAAGGAAATTAGGTAATTTTCCTAAGGCCATATGGCTGGAAAGTGGTGAATTTCAGATCCTCTCCAAGACTATCCAGTCTCAAAGCCTAAATTGGAGACTTAAACGTAAATTTTATAATTCTCCTAGCTCTTAAATTCTCTCTCTATAAGAGATCTTACTCTGGGAAATCAATGACTTCATATTTAATGTTTTAGAGTCCTTTTAATATGTTCTCTTGAAAGAGCAGCTTTGATAAGAGGCTGGGCTTGTGACTTTGGTTTCAATTAGTATCAGATGGTATATACAATTCTTTCTCCCCAAAGGACAAATATTTTCCCCAGTCTAGTCAAGCTCATATACAAGACAAATTTCGTATGACTTAATGAACCTACCAACTCCTATCTGCACACATGTAATAGAAGTCTAAGTCTGGGTTTGTAGTCTTCTGACCACTTTTCTTCTAGGTATCCAGTCACATGTATAATACTTCTAAGAAATTTATCTACTAGAATTAGCAAAGGCCCTACTATTTTCTGTTATTTAAAAACACTGAATAGAGAAATTGTTTTCCCATGTCTTCTCTCTGGGGATTATGACTTAATTTATATTTTATAAAATCTGGCAACACATTTATCACTAAATAATATAATGTCTAATGGTTTTGGGATAAGTCGTGGGAGAATTTTTTTCCCACTTTATAAAAGTTCCAGCATTACTGGCTATTTACTAGTAAGTCCTATAATTTACCTTCTAATAAGCAGAGGTACCCTATATTTGTTTTAAAGTGAGTCATTTTACTCATATATATCTTGACCTTGAATATTGCTGAACATTGCTTTTACCACATACAAATAGGACTAGTGATATTTAGGAGATAGGATGCTTAATAGAGAAGGGGGCACTTCCAATTTCATTGAGCTTCTTGTATTAAAATTGCCTGTAGATATGGAGAAATCTGGTGGGAATGTAAGTTGGTGCAGCCATTGTGGAAAACAGCATGGAGGTTTCTCAGAAAACTAAAAATAGAATTACCATATGATCCAGCAATCTCACTCCTGAGCATATATCATAGACAAAACTATAATACAAAAAAAAACATGCACCCCTATGTCCATAGCAGCGCTATTCACAATAGCCAAGACATTGAAACAACCTAAGTGTCCATCAACAGATGAATGGATGGATAAAGAAGATTTAGTACATATATACAATGAAATACTACTCAGTCATAAAAAAGAATGAAATGCCATTTGCAGCAACATGGATGCAACTAGAGATTATCATACTAAGTGAAGTCAGTCAGAAAGAGAGAGCCAAGGGCTTCCCTGGTGGCGCAGTGGTTGAGAGTCCGCCTGCCAATGCAGAGGACACGGGTTCGTGCCCCAGTCCGGGAAGATCCCACATGCCACGGAGCGGCTGGGACCGTGAGCCATGGCCGCTGAGCCTGCGTGTCCGGAGCCTGTGCTCCTCAACGGGAGAGGCCACAACAGTGAGAGGCCCGCATACCACAAAAACAAAAAACAAAACACAAAAAAAAAAAAAAAAAGAAAGAGAGAGCCAAATATCATATGATATCACTTATACGTGGAATTTAAAATATGACACAAATGAACCTATCTGTGAGACAGAAACAGAATCATGGACATAGAGAATAGACTGGTGGTTGCCGAGGGGTAGGGGGGTGGGAGAGGGATGGATTGGGAGTTTGGGATTAGCAGATGCAAGCTGGTATGTATAGAATGGATAAACAACAAGGTTCTACTGTATAGCACAAGGAACAATATTCAATATCCTGTGATAAACCATAAAGGAAAAGAATATGAAAAAGAATGTGTATATATATGTATAACAGTCACTTTGCTGTACAGCAGTAATTAACACATTGTAAATAAACTATACTTCAATTTAAAAAAAAGGAAAAAAATAGACTATAGTCCTCCACTTATATTTTCTTCTAGAAGAAATGCCTCATATCTGTCAGAGAAAAGCCACTGCTCTTCTGTCCCTTGGTTTGATAAAAAGCTAAAAAGAGAACTCACTAAGAAAAAAACTGAGATTTCAGTCCTATTCACACTGTCAAGATGGCATCACAAGTAGAAATCATCTAAAAGATTATTACATTCAGATTGTTCAACACACATGGTGATTCGTTCCTTTATCACTAATAAAAATGGTACAGCTGAACTATCAGTAGGTAAGAGAAAGTTCTGTAACGCCCAGTTCTGGTGCTAGGAAGCTACAGACCTCTCTGGCTTGTCACCCTGAAGTGCTGTTATCAGTGAAAATGCTCCAGTTTCAGCTGAATTGTTCTTTATGCATAACTGACTTTTTTGGGAATTAAAGACAGTGTAGTAAGCTAGCAACAGAATGCACAGCCTGAGTTTGTATGACCTCATTGTGCCAGCAGGCCCTGCTGGGAGACTGGAATAATTTACATTGTCAGAATTCCTGGAATATCTACTTTCTGGGTTCCTTTCGCAGCTAAGGGGCAGAATAAGAGCAAGGGTTGGGATAGTGTTCTAGGCATGACTGAATTCATATTCATGCCATTACATAAAGATCAGTTTGTTCTTCATTGCTTAACCAGAGCAGCAATTAGGAAGAGCTAGAATCTCTATGAACCTCATCAGAAGATATACTAAATAATTCATTGGGATAACCTTTCCGTATTCATAAGAGGCTTCAAACCTCTTACACTGTATGTAAAGTAAACTGAAGTCATTAGTTATGTAAGCATCCATCCGAAAATATTATGGGGCCCATAATGTGTTCTCAGCACAGCACTGGTGGTTCTTATGTTCCTGCTATCAAGGGGCTTACTGTTTCACTCATTAAGTAGTACTGACCCTCCTCAAACAAGATTTGAATTTGTATAGTATCTATGGTACAAGTGGAAACCAAAGAGAAGGAAGTTGGTGAGTTAGGCAAGAGAAGGGTGAAATTCAATGAGGAAGATGCTATTCTAACTAAGGTATGGAGACCCCCAAAATGTAATGAAACTAGATTGCAGAGAATTTAGAAATTTATTTTTTCCAGAAATTGGAATAATAAAGACAACATTAGTCAATGGTCAGTATTGTGGAACAGTTAAGACTGTGGATTCAGGAAGCAGAGGCAGAGGTTAAATATCCACTTCTATCATGTGCCTAAGGGTTATCATCTCTAATGTAGGAATAAGAGCACCAATTTTATAGGATCATTATGAGAATTAACTGAATTAAAATAAGAAAAGTGCATAGAATAGTACCTGACTCAGAATAAATGCTCAGAAAATGTTAGTTGTTTTTAATATTGAGCTCTTACTTTGTGCTGGTCATAAATTTAAGCAACTTACATCTTTTATCTCTTTTAATACTCACAAAGACACTATGAGGTTTAGATGAAGAAACAAGAATAGAGAGACAAAGCAACTTTCCTAAAGTTACTAAAGCACAGTATCTAAGTAAAGACATTGACATAGGTAGTTTGAATCCAGAGTCTGTGTTCTTAACTGTTGTACTTCCCTGCACTAGTTTTCTTAACTGCATCACTTCTTCCTGCCTAGTACCATTCATTTCTAAGAACAGTATAGCTGCAAAATACGAAACAATTAGTTCTTAAAGATGCAATCATCGTTGATGATGCTCTTATCAAAACAACTACTTATATAGCTGGATTTCTATTGGTTACATGGATATTCATGTTACTAGCTATCTTACTTTGGATTAAATCTACACTTGTCTAAATCTAGTTAGGGCGTGTAGGCTGCCATTTTTGTGAAAGGTAAATGTTATTTTATTTAAATATCTGTATATAGTCTATGTTTTATAAAGGAGAAACTCTTAAATGTCTGTCACATTGGGAAAGTTTTGGCCATGACAAATCAGGATAGAAGTTCACCTAGACAATAGGGGATTTAGAACATCTCTAGCCAAAGAGGTCAGAGGTCACATCCAAGAGAACCAAAGGGAAAAGTAGACATATTTTGAGGTCCAAGTAGCAGCTACATTCAGTTGGTTAGCCAAAGCAGGCACGAATAGAATCCTACTGAGTCCATGAAGATAACCCACAAACACTGTTCAGAGTGCAAAAAAACAGATGCAATAAGTGAAGAAAGAGGGGAAAGGGTTAGAGTATCAACGGCAGAGTTGATAAATAACAATATAATAAGACCAAAGTCCCAAACTCTGAACAACATAATATCATGTTCCAGCCAAATGGTCAATGTAAGGTGATCCATCACTGACTTGACTATTATTGGGAATAAAGAAGCAAATAGAACCCATGATCCTGATGGGGCTAAAGTAGCACAAAGTCACTGTCTTTAATTCCAACTATCAGAGATTCCAGTGTGGAAATACTAAAGAAAAAGATTAAAGCACATGTGGAACATACTTCAATAAAGTGGGAAATAATAAAGCAAATTAAAGCATATGTTGAAATATAGGAGTTTTTCAAAAAAATAAATAGATTATGATGTAGCATTTTCACAAATGTTTTGACTTTCAGATAACTAACTTTCAAATAGCCTGTGTTTTTTGTATCTTATATTTGTAAAAGACCTTTAATATACCAAGTCTTTGCTCTTTCCATCCCTGGTGGAGCAAATATTTTGGGCTCTCCCATGATGACATTGGCTGACTCCAAATAGTTCAACTTTGGAATCTCATCATTTTGTTTGTTCAGCAATGACTGTGCAATTGATTATTATCCTGCATTTTGATCTTATTAATTTAAAAAGGGAGTGGAAAATAGATGAATGGAAAAGATGTTGTGTGTGTATATATATATATATATATATATATAATATATATATATATACACAATGGAATACTACTTAGCCATAAAAGCGAATGAAATAATGCCATTTGCAGCAACATGGATGGACCTAGAGATTATCATACAAACTGAAGTAAGTCAGAAAGAGAAAGACAAATATCATATGATATCACTGATATGTGCAATCTAAAATAATTATACAAATGAACTTATTTACAAAACAGAAACAGACTCACAGACAGAGAACAGACTTGTAGTTGCCAGGGGGTGGGGTGGTGAATTGGGAGTTTGGGATTAGCAGATGCAACCTATTACATATAGAATGGATGAAAAACAAGGTCCTACTGCATAACACAGGGAACTATATTCAATATCCTGCAATAAACCATAATGGGAAAGAATTTTAAAAGTATATATGTGTGTGTGTGTGTGTGTATACATAACTCAGTCACTTTGCTGTACAGCAGCAACTAACACAACATTGTAAATCAATTATACTTCAATAAATTAAAAAATGAAAAAGGAGTGAAAAATAAAACATTTGATACTAGAAATTAAACCTCTAGGTGTCATGAACTTATTATATGTGGAAGAAGGATGGAAACATCATTAGGTATAGAAGTAGCAAGGCTTCATTTTCATTTGAAGACACATTGGACTTCAGACAGTAAAATAATTAAAAGAACATGAATGTAGTACTGGCAATATATCCTTGATGATCATATCTATCTAAGAACCCAGAAAAAATTAAGGATTCTTTTTCTCTTTTTTCAAATGGAACATCCCCAGCCCCTCTCCAATCATCCCTGTCCTATGCCCTTGCCCCCAGCACACATACACAATCAAGTTGACTTTCTCACATTTCAACAGTAGAATGGGATGTTTAAAATGCGTTTTGCATAAAAGTTAGGGATGGCCTATAACTCAACCAATGAACATACACATACACACACACGTGCACACACACACACAAGATTATGTGAGGACCACTGACAGTTGCCCCCACCCTCCACCCCAAGTCATAAAAATAACTTAAGACATGAGTATCAAAATGTATGGTTATCAGTAATGAACTACTTTAAGCAGAGACCTCTTAGTTAATTTGATATGATCCCTTGTATTTGCTTATGAGTATTTCTGCAAAATAAAATTTCTGTAGTCATTTGAATAGGCCTTTTAGCCATCCCTACTGTTGCCTCTCTGAGAATAAGTAGAGCAGTATGATATTTTAAAAATCATATTTTTTGAAAAATAAATAGTAATTCTATTTTGTCAGACATAAGCCCCTCCCCCTCCTTTTTTTAACAAAAAGCAAGGTAATTGGGAAAGATCACTAAGCACTCAGCCTTTGGAATGCAGTTGTGTTAGGAAGTCAGGGGAATTAGATGAATTTGACTCCATTTGAATCAGATGAATACAAGCTTTGAATTAGCTGGTGGAAAGGGTAGTGTTGTCAATCTATTTACTTTTAATTCATTTGGAATTGTTAGGGGTATTTTTTACTCTTAGCTCGCCCTTTCCTATTAGACTGTGTTGGGCCAAAGCCACTTCAGCTAGTTAGTACAGAGCTATAAAGATCTAAACATGGCAAAGGTTGAAACAGTTGAGTCATCCTGCCTGATGGAAAATCAAAGGACTCATGAGCCATTGGCTCATGAGCTAGTTTTTCACTTAGTGATAATAACCCAAAGTCAAATAACGTAGTTAATTTCATCACTGATGTTAGAAATTGAATCAACAGAGGCTCTGAGAAAATTCCTAGTTGTGACACTTCTGCACCAAAAGACTGAATCAATACTCAGCCTAAGAATATAACATATATATGGCACTTGCATCCTAAATTAAAGGTTTTCCATGAAGCCAAAATTAAGCCTTTACTTCTTGTTATGAGGCATAGGCTTGCCATCATAATTCATAATATATTCTCTAGTCCTCACCACACTTATAATGGTGGGAACTGAGCTGTGTGTGTATGATTTCCCTTGTTTACTTTTGGTAAACAACAGAAACTTACAAAATCCAAACACGTTTTAATAATATCATCATAATATAAATTAAAATAATAATAGTAGCTAAGGTTTGTTAGAGCTTACTCTGTGAACAAACTTTGTTCTAGGAACGTTAACCCTTGAGATAAGTACTATTATTATTATGCCCACTTTATAGAGGAAAAACTGACAGAGGTAAGTAACTTGCCCAAAAGGATGCAATTAGTTAAGTTGAAAACAAGGATTTGAACTTAGGAAAGTCAGCCCATGAGATAAAGTGTCTCATCCATTATGATAAACTAATGGGCTAAGGAATGCATTCTTCTTTGTACTCTACCCAAGTCAAATTATCAGCATGGCTCAACTCAGCTTCCAGGGGAAACAATTATCCAAAGCCATTGCTTCCTCACCTCCACTGGTCTTCATCTCAGCTATCTACCTCTTTAGCTGTCTTCTCCCATGACTATACCCTAGACATAATTGTCACCTAGAACTGCTGCACTTCTACCATCTTAATCTAAAATCAATCCCTGTTGATTTCTCTTACTGTTACTTTTATGACACACATTCTTTAACCAATCCTGATTTTTCTGCTGTTCTCCTATTTATTTCCTCTCTAAGACTGTATTTTCTTTCCTAATTCATCCTATTCTTCATCACCTCAAATATTTACTTTCTCTCTTTTTTTGCATTATTCTCCCAGTAGAACCTTGACTGTAGACCAGTGCTGCCTTCCTCTGCTCATGCATGTGGACTACAGAGCACAGCTGATGCTCTGTCCTTGGATTCTTTGAGCTTACAGTTTTCTGAATTTTCTTGTCTTTCTACTTGATCCTCCTGTCTCCCTCACAGGTTCATCTTCCTCCCGTCGTCCCTTAAATGTAAATCTTTCTCGGGGGTTTCCTTGGCAACTTCTCTCACTGCTCTGTACACCCTAGGTCATCTCACCAAATTTACTGTTTCTGTCACTACCTGTATTTATTAAGGTAAGCTAAAAAGCTACAAAATGTAGGGCTCAAACACAATAGTGTTGCTTTCTCATATAGTAGTCCAAAGTGAGTATTCCTGGTGGGTGGGAAGATTTTTTTTTTGTATATGAAAATTCAAGAACTCAAATGCTTCAATCTTGTGAATCCAATATCCCCTAGGATCTTGTCACTGTTTGCTCCCATTCTGCTAAAGGGGAAAGAGAACATGGAGAAGGCATACCAGCTCCTTAAAAGCCTTGGTTCAGGAATGACACACATTGAATACACTCATGTCCTATTGGTCAGATCTAGTCACATTGCCACAACTGACTGGGGAGAAAAAAAGCCATGAAGTGTATGTAGTTGAATATCTAAGAAATAGAATTAAAGTTTTAATGAACAGCCAGCAGTATAACACTGAATCCAAAATACTTATCTCCAGCCTATATAACCAAATTCTAATTGACTTCCCCATTAGGAAGGCCTCATTGGTATTTCAAACCTATCCGAAACTAAACTCACTAGCTTCCTATTAAAGCTGCTCTTATCATGTGTTCACCTCCTCAGTAAATGACATGGCCAAAACCACTAGTAATCCTGGCTCCTCTCTTTCTAAGCTCTCATACCCAATCACCTAGTCTTCTCAATTCTACATCTCTCCCCATCCTGCCCCAGCTTTATTGAGGTAAATTGACAAATTAAACTGTGTATATTTAAAGTGTACATCTTGATGATTGATTTGACTTGATATATGTATATGCTGTGAAATGATTACTACAATGAATTTAATTAATACATCTATCACCTCACAGTTACCTTTTTGTATGTGTGTGTGTGGTGAGACCACTTAAGATCTGCTCTGTTAACAAATTTTAAGTATACGGTACGATATAATTAACTATAGTTACCACGGTATAAATTAGATCCCCAGAATCTATTTATCTAATAACTGAAAGTTTGTGCCCTTTGACCAACATCTCCCCATTTCTGATACCCCCATTTTATTCTGTTTCTATGAATTCACTTTTTCCTTTTTTCGGATGCCATACATAAATGAGATTATACAGTATTTATGTTTCTGTGTTTGGCTTATTTCACCTAGCATAATGCCTTCCAGGTATATCCATGTTCTCACAAATGGCAGGATTTCCTTCTTCCTTAAGACTGAAAAATATTCCATTGTGTGTGTGTGTGTGTGTGTGTGTATTTTCTTTATCTATCAATCTATTAGTGGACACTTAGGCTGTTTTCATGTATTGGGTATTGTGAATAATGGTTCAGTGAACATGTGAGTGCAGGTCTCTCTTTGAGATACTGATTTCATTTCTTTTGAGTGTTCCCTTCAGATGTGAGACTGCTGGATCATACAGTAGATCTAGTTTTAATTTTTTGAGTAACCTCTATGCTGTTTTCCATAATGACTGTACCAGCTTACATTCCAACCAACAGTGTACAAGGGTTCCCTTTTCTTCACATCCTTGCCTGCATTTATCTTTTTGTTTTGATAAAAGTGTTGAATATTGTCAACTATTTTTTCTGCATCTATTGAGAAAATCATATAATTTTTGCCCATTCTGTTAATGTGATGTATCACATATACTGAGATTTGTATGTGATGAAGCACGTTTGCATCTCAAGGATAAATCTCATTTGATTAACTTCTTAGTGTGCTGTTGAATTTGGTTTGTTAGTATTTTGTTAAGGATTTTTGCATTGTGTTCATCAGAGATTTTGGTATGTTTTTCTCTTTTCTTCCAGTGTCCTTGCTTGTTTTTGGTATCAAGGTAATGCTGGCCTCATACAATAAGCTTGGTGTGGGGTGTGGGGGGTCTTTTCTTCAATTTTTTTTGAAGAGTTTGAGAAGAATTGGTCTTAATTTTTAAAATTTTTGTAGCATACACCCATGAAGCCATCTGTTCCTGGACTTTTCTTTGTTGGAAGATTTTTGATT
This sequence comes from Phocoena phocoena, assembly GCF_963924675.1. NCBI lineage: Eukaryota > Metazoa > Chordata > Mammalia > Artiodactyla > Phocoenidae > Phocoena > Phocoena phocoena. Next base: position 38,769,142 of record NC_089220.1, on the reverse strand, counting down.
ATTGCTTCAATTTCATTACTCATTATTAGTCTGATCAGATTTTCTATTTCTTCATAATTCAGACTTGGTAGGTTATATGTTTCTAGGAAGTCTTCCAGCTTATCCAACTTGTTGCATTTAAGTTTTCATAGTAGTCTCTTAATATCCTTTCTATTTCTGGGGCATCATTTATAATTCTTCATCTTTTATTTCTTATTTTATTCATTGTTTCTTCTCCCTTTTGGTTAGTCTAGTTAATAGTTTTTCAGTTTTGTTTACCTTTTCAAAAAACTAGCTATTAGGTTCATTGATCTCTTCTATTGTTTTTCTGGTTTCTATTTCATTTATTTCTGTTCAGATCTCTGTTATTTTCTTCCTTCTGCTAACATTGGATTTAGTTTTTTCTTTTCCTAGTTTTTTGAGGTGTAAAATTGGGTGGATTTTTTTTGAGACCTTTCTTTTTTTCTTAATGTAGATACTTATTTCTATAAATTTCTTTTTTAGAACTGTTTTTGCTGCATCTCATAAGCTTTGGTATGTTGCATTTCCCTTTTTGCTTCATTCAAGATGTTTTTATTTCTTCTTTGACCCATTAGCCACTTAGGAATGTATTGATTTCCACATGTTTGTGAATTTTCCACTTTTCCTTCTATTAGTAATTTCTAGTTTCATACTATTTTGGTAAGAAAAGATATTTGATGATTTCAACCTTCTTAAATTTGTTAATATTTGTTTTGTGACCTAACACAAGATCTATCCTGGAGAATCTTCCATCTGTGCTTGAGAAAAATGTGTATTCTGTTGACACTGGGTAGAATATTCTTGTATATGTGTGTTAGGCCCATTTATTCCAAAGTGTAGTTCAAATCCAATGTTTCCTTATTGATTTTGTCTCTGGATTTTAAATCCTTTGTTGAAAGTGGGGTATTGTTGTCCCATACTATTACTGCATTGCTGTCTGCCTCTCCTTTCAGATCGTTAGTGCTTAATATATTTAGGTGCTCTGAAGTTGGATTCATAAATATTTACAATTGTTATATCTTCTTGATTAATTGACCTCTTAGTCATTATAAAATGACTTTGTCTCTTTTTACAGTTTTTGACTTAAGGACTATTTTGTACGATATAAGCATAACTACCTCTGGCTCTCTTACGGTTTCCATTTGCATGGAATGTATTTTTTTTAACATTCCTTTATTTTGAGCCTATGTGTGTCCTGAAAGCTGAAATGAGTCTCTTGTAGGAAGTTGGGTCTTGTTTTTTCATCCATTTGGTCACCATATATCTTTTGATTGGAGGATATAATCCATTTACATTTAAGGTAATTTTTGATACTTAAGGATTTACTATTGCCATCTTATTAATTATTTTCTGGCTGTTTTGTAGTTCCCTTGTACCCTTCTTCCTCCATTGCTATCTTTCTTTGTGATTTGATGATTTTCCATGGTGGTATGCTTTGATTCCTTTCTCTTTATCTTTTGTGTATCTAGTATAGGTTTTTGCTTTGTGGTTATCATGAGGCTTACATAAAACATCTTATAGTTATAACAGTCTATTTTAAGCTAATAACAGCTTAACTTTGATTGCATATAAAAACTACTTTTTTATGGTCCCTACACACATTTTATGCTTTTGATGTCATAATTTACATATTTTATATTATATATTCATTAACAAATTCTATAAAGTTATTCATAATAGTTTTGTCTTTTAACCTGTATATTGTATGACAGTTAAGAGATTTACACACCATCATTACAGTGTTACAATATTTTGAATTTGACTATATGCTTACCTCTACCAATGAGTTTATATTTTTTCATGTTACCAGTTAGCATGTTTTCATTTCAGCTTAAAGAACTCCTTTTAGCATTTCTTGTAATGCAGGTCTTGTGGTGACGAACTCCTTCAACTTTTGTTTGATTGGGAAAGTCTTGATCGCTCTTTCATTTCTGAAGGACAGCCCTGCTGGGTATTCTTGGTTGGAAGTTTTCTTTTTCAACACTTTGAATATATTATCTCACTCTCTTAGCCTGCAATGTTTCTGCTGAGAAGTCCACTGACGGCCTGTGGGGGTTCCCTTGTATGTGATGAGTTTCTTTTCTCTTGCTGCTTTTAAAATTTTTCTATTTGATTTTTTATTTTTTTATTATTGATTTTTGATAGTTTTATTATTATGTGTCTTGGTGAAGATCTTTGGATTGAATCTGTTTGGGGACCTATGAGTTTTATGTACCTGGGTGTTCATATCTCTCCCCAGATTTGGGAAGTTTTCAGCCATTATTTCTTTAAATAATCTTTCTGTCCTTCTCTCTCTATCCCTTCCCATAATGTGTATATTATTTTACTTCATGGAGTGCCATACTTTATGTAGTCTTCCACTTTTTTCCTTTCTTCTCTGACTAGATAAATTCAATGATCTGTCTCTGAGTTTGCTTATTCTGTCTTCTAATTGATAAGTTCTGCTATTGATGCTCTGTATTGCATTTTTCACATCATTTGTTGTATTCTTCAGCTCCAATATTTCTGTTTGGTTCTTTCTTTAATGATAATCTTTCTCTTTGTTAAATTTCTTGTTTTGTCCATGCATTATTTTCTTGATTTTGTTGAAATTTCTTTCTGTGTTTTCTTATAGTTCAATGAGCTTTCCTAAAACAGCTATTATGATTTTTTATCACACAAATTGTAGACCTCGATTTTTGGAGGGTCAGTTCCTAGAAAATTATTGTGTTCTTTTGGTGGTGTCATGCTTGCTTAATTTTTTCCTATTCCTTGAAGTTTTGTGTTGCTGTCCTTGCATTTCAAGAAACAATCACCTTCTACATTATTGATTGGCTTTGGGAAAGAAATACCTTCAAAAATCTTTCCTACTAACGACTGTGGGACTTCTCAGATCTCTTCTATGGGTTTGTCTGCTCCACATTTCTTGCTCCTTCTTTGGGAGGAATTCTTATAATTTTATGACTCAATCCTGTAAAACAAGGCTGAGTGCTGACAACTTTGTATTTGCTTTCCCTAGAGCAGTGTCCTGAAATGCTCAAATTTGTGGACTTTCTCCCAATCCTGCAGAGTTGGGTCAACTTTCTTCTCATGCTCTGCATTTGCAATGGCTTTTACTTGCTGCCCACACGGGCACAGATAGATAGCTAGTCATGTTGGAAGTGTGTAGGTGAGGTTGAAGGAGTACTGGAGATGTACATGGGCCAGTTGGGAGGGTCCACAGGTGAGGCATCCCCAGCAGCTTATGGGCAGGTTATTGATGGAGTGTTAAAAGTGGTTAGTAGGATCCATATCGCTTTAATGATTTCCCAGTCCTGACTGTTATGCTCCTAGACTCTACCAGACCCTCAGTCATATAGATAACCTCAGTATTCTGGGTGGGGAATGAAATAAATGGCCCTCTGTTGCAGTGTCCTACACAGCTGGAGAAGCTGGGTATTCACTCACTCACTATGCTCTCACTTTTCCTCATGGGAGAAACTGGGGACAAATGGAGTTTCTTGGCACTGAGCTGATGTACCTCTGTGGTCACAGAGTGATGCAAGTGAAGTGAAACTGTTCTTACCCTCTTCAGTGCATCTAGTATCAGATTTTTCACTCCAGTGGTGTGCTGGAACCTCTCTGCTGGGACTCCAGACTCCCACAAAGATACTTTCATCTGTGGGTAATTGTCAAAATCAGTGTTTTTTGGGGGGATGACAATACAAAACTTCTACTTTCCCATCTTCCTGAAGTCACTCTTCAGTTCTTCCTCTTCACCAGTGCTGTGATTACTTTACAGAGAAATTATTACCATAGTATTCTGTTTTTTTGATTTCATTCTTTCACATTTTTGCCTGCCCTATCCCAAATGATCTTCATATCATACCAATCTGATTTTGCCAATCACAACCTTAAAAACCATTAATAGTTCCACATTTCCCTCAGAATAAAGTCCGGACTTCTTAACTTGAACTCTTACTAATCCTCACAGAAGCTCACTTAGCGAACTTTCCATCAGATAGGGAAGGGACCAGATTTGATTTACTCACCTTTGTAGTACCAGAACCTAGTACTGCACCTGACTTAATAAATACTAGTTAAATAAATGAATAAAAGTTCTTCAAAATGCTTTCTTTGACCTTCATGCCCTGATTAATTCATTCATCTATATTTCTTTATCAGCACCTACCTACTCTCTTAATAGTACTTAGCACATATAATTGCCTATTTATTTGTTTGGCTTCCATACTTGAGCTTTAATTCCTTAAAATCAGGGACATTATTTAATATTTTATTTTCACTAGAGAGTATAGTTTCCTACATCCAGTAGGTTTTCAGGTTTTGAGTAAATGAATGAATTAGTTGTTCCAGCTAAGGGTCAGAAAGCAAATCTAGAATATTTTTGTTGAATTTTGCTTATAATTGAGTTTTGTCTTTTAGGTAGAGACCCTTATTCATTAGAATTGCCAGGGACATCAGTTCTCAAGAGAAAAGCTGATCACCCAAGGAACTGCACTTCTCAGGGGTTGCAGATGGCTGAGTCATGTGTAAGGATTTTGTGTACAACTAATATAATATAGAGAAGGTATAAATGAATGGGGAGTAGTGTGATTGCAGGGATGCTGTATATGGCTGGTCAGGTGGTACATGGCACAATTCCATGTGGAATTTTCCCCATAGATATTGACACGCACATACCTTCTGGAACTATGTAGTCTGGCAGTCCTAATTGTGAAAGAACTCCATGGAGAAAATGAAAGGTTCTTAGTTGAAGTCACGAATGGGAAAGAAATATCTAGAGTATTTTTAGGAACTCTGTTACCTGATGTACTGTGTAAAACTCTTGTAACACTCTTCAGGGTACAGTAAAATTCTATAATTTTCTTCACAGTGTTAATAATCAGACACACATTTCTTTAAATGTGACATACTGACAATGGGCCATGAAAGTTCTGGCATTAATATGTGGGTTATACTTGCCTGGACAATTAATGGGCATTTGAAGCTACAAGGATAAGTTGAAATGTCATGTTTTTTATTCTTAAAAATGTGTACAAATATCACCTTATTAGAAAAAAACTACCTAAAATGCTTAACTCACCCATTTATCCATTCACTGAACATGTATTTAGTAACATATATATAAAGCGGTATACTTGATGCTGTGAAGAATCAGATGGTAGATTAGAGATTGTTGCGCTGCTAAAGAATTTTATAACCTACTGAGGGAGATTCTGCATGTTGACAAATATCCGTATTATAATTTATATCAGGATGGGTGCCATACAGGATGAAAAGACCAAGATTATGGGAGTTAAGCAGATGGAGAAAAAAGTAGTTATGACCAGAGTGAGGAGGTTTTATGAAGGAGATAATATCTAAGCTTTATCTTAATGAATGGATGGAATTAGTGTAGGTAGAAATAATCAAAAGTATAGTTCAGGGTTCCTGACTCATATAGTCAGAAAACTTGCCACCACAGGAAGTGGAAACTAGCCTCCATTGAGATCTTAATAACTTCTTTTTACCATGAAAAATCAACTATTATCAACTTCATGCCAACATCCACTGTTAACTTATCTAAAATATAGGACACAAAATATAGAATAAAATCCAAATTATCCAAAATGTAGCATAGAAAATGTAGACCTTATTTTATCAGAAGAATGTTTAAGATACTGATTATTCACAGCTTAGAGAACTGAAAACCAAAAGGAGATTGCCTTGGATTAGTAATATAAAAAAATTAAATAAAAGATGCAAGCACAGAAAAAACTGCATTAGAGTGTGTTTTATCTATTGTGTCTTTAAATCATGTAACCAGAAGAGGAATGAAATAAATCATAGAGTACCTCTAGGCAAGAAAAAATTTTTAAATATGAAAAATTTGTTGTTGTAAAATAATTTCTCTGGTTTACAATTCCAACTGAAAAATAAGCACTTTGAGCCAATGAAATTCAGCATCTTTCTAAACATAAGAAAACATAGAGAAGCTCAGTTGTATAGTAAAATTTGTTAATAGTGCTATAAAGAGATTTCATCTCAAAGAAAAGGTAAATACACACACACCACTAAATATAAAAGAAATCAAAGTTCCAACAGCCAGATTGAGTGTAGGGGAAAAAAAACCCCAACATTATCAGAGGGAATCAGTATCATGTTTTATAGAATGCATTTATATTTTGTTGTTTGATACCATTGAAGTGTTCCACATGAATAATGGAAAATAGGGAGACTATGGGTCTTTCTAACACAGGGACCATTTGAAATATTATGTACTCATTTGTTTCTGAGCCATCAATATATTATATATTTTCCAGAGTGATGACCAACTAGTAAAACTTACTGAAGTCACTGCCTTATTCATTCTAGGGTACCTCTCTACTGACTGCAGAGTAGAAAGAGGAGATAGCCAGGAGCCACTAATCAACCTAAGATATTCTTGAGGGCACACTAACATTTTTTTTCACCTTGAACATAAGGGTCTGTAGCAACAGTCATAAGATAATTCTGAGTCTAAGCAGTTGCAGAGGCCTTTTTTACTCTTTGAAATTTGCTAATAAATCCCTCTCCAGTCTCTCTTTTCTCTGGTTGAGAAAAGAGGTGTGCTTGTAAAAAAGAGGATGTGCATACATTAGAAAAGGAAGGTAGCATGAGAGGTCTAGAGATATTCTGAGTTTAGTTTGTTTTCAAGCATCACCCTTTTTGAAATTGGCTTCAGTGAAGTATGGTTTACATAAATAAACACACTTTAAATAAGTGTACAGTCAAGTGCCCTGAGGAATGTGAAGTCTCCCGAGCAATTGCTTTTAATCAATGACTATCTACAGTTGGTGCCTCCAGATTTATACTGACAGCAAGGGCATGGGAGGGAACTGAACACCTAATTCTTATTTTATGGCTTCACATTTATTATTTCATATCCTCCTTAAAACAATCTTGTGGAAGCAGCATATTTATTCCCATTTTGATTAGTTAAAAAAACAAATGGAGTCTCAGAATACATGAATAACTTGTCCAAGTTATGCAGATAGTAACATGAGACATAGCATGATTTGAATCCAGACCTGTCTAGGTTTAAGAAACTTGTTTTTTCTTTATGCCATGTTACCCACTGATGACAACCTGGCCACCACGTCCACCTACACTCACTCTCCCCAGTTCTCACAGGAGCCAAATTTTTAAAAGGCTTAAGCAGGGCGTGTAGATGGGACAATATTAATTCCTTGGTGAAAGGGCTTAGAAAAAGGGAATATGGGAAAATGTAGCTGAGAATGTGGGGCTGAGCCTAGGGAGTGGGTGGTCCAGTAGTGTGCCAGTGGTTTTATGAGTGATGTGTGGCAGAGAATGCTGGGGTAGGTAATCACCTTCTTTCACTCAATTTAATTGAGGTAGAGCTAGGATTCTTGATCCTGCTAGTGAGGGCAGGAGGAAGTGGAATTTGCAAGCTCCTTAAGTCCTTGGGGCAGAAATCTCTCAGAAGTAACGTAGAAGCATGTTTAAATCTTCTGTATTTTAGTACTAAATAGATGACCATGTCAGAGCACCAAATGGACAAGCTAAATCTATTCCCTTTAACTCATTACTCAATTATTCTATGCCAATGAAAGATGAGTTAGTGTAGTATGTCAAAGAAAAAATATTTAAGAAATGTAAAACTCAACAAGCCTTTAGCTAAAAAAGAGAGACGGCTCAAACAAGTAAAATCATAAGTGAAAGGGGAGATATTACAACTGATACCACAGAAATACAAATAATTATGTTATAGAAAACCCTAATAGACCAATTATTAGTAAGGGGATTGAATCAATAATAAAAAACCTCCCAGCAAACAGAAGTCCAAGATCAGACAGCTTCAGTGGTGAGTTCTGCCAAACATTTGAAGAAGACTGAATGCCTATCCTTCTCAAACTTTTCCAAAAAATTGAAGAGGAGGGAACATTTCAAAATACATCTTAAGAGGCCAGCATTACCCTGATACCAAAACCAGACAAGGACACCACAAAAACAGATAATTAAAGGTCAATATCCTTGATAAATATAGATGCTAAAATCCTCAACACAATATTAGGAGGAAACTGAATTCAACAATACATTAAAAGGATCATACACCACAATCAAGTGGGATTTATTCCAGGGATGCAAAGATGGTTCAGCATCCACACAGCAATCAATGTGCTACACCACCTTAACAAAATGATGGATAAAAATCACATGATTATCTCAATAGATGTAGGAAAAACATATGACAAAATTCAACATCCACTTATGATAAAAACTCTCAACAAAGTAGGTACAGAAGGAATGTACCGCAACATAATAAAGTCCATATATGACAAACCTTCAGCTAACATCATACTAAACAAGAAAAAGCTAAAAATGTTCTCCTAAGATCAGGAACAAGATAAAGATGCCCACTCTTGCCACTTTTATTCAACATAGACTTGGAAGTCCTTGCCACAGCAATTGGGCAAGAAAAAGAAATAAAAAGCATCCAAATCAGAAAAGTAGATGACACTGTAGATGTCATTGATAATATATAGAGAAGACTCTAAAGAACTCACCAAAAAACATTGTTATAACTAACAAATGCATTCAGTAAGTCAAAGGATATAAAATCAATATACAGAACTCTGTGGCATTTCTATATGGTAATAACAAACTATTGGGAAGAAATGAAGAAACCAATGTCATTTACAATTGTGTAAAAAAGAATAAAATATCTATGAATAAATTTAACCAAGGAGATGAAAGACATGTACACTGAAAACGATAAGACACTGATGAAAGGAAAGGGAAATGAAAGCAAAAATAAACAAATAGGACTACATCAAACTAAAAAACTTCTGCACAGTGAAGAAAACCATCATCAAATGAAAAGGCAACCTACTGAATGGAAGATATTTGAAAACCATATATTTGATAAGGGATAATATCCAAAATATATAAAGAACACATACAACTCAACAACATAAAAGCAAACAATCTGATTAAAAAACTGACAAAAGATCTGAATAGACATTTTTCCACATAAGGCATAGGTAATCAAACAGCACATGAAAAGATGTTCAATATCACTAACTGTTAGTTAGAAATGCAAATCAAAACCACAGTAAGATATCATTTCACACCTGTTTGTATGGCTATTATAAAAAAGACAAGTAAAGACAAGTGTTGGAGAGGATACAGAGAAAAGAGAGCCCTCATACACTGCTGATGGGAATATAAATTGGTGAAGCCACTATGGAAAACAGTATGGAGACCCCTCAAAAATGTAAGAATAGAACTACCATATGATGCAGCTATTCCACTTCTGTGTATTTATCTGAATACAAAAACATGAATTTAAAAATATACATGCACCCCTATTTTTATTATAGTATTATTTACAGTAGCCAAGATATAGAAACAACCTAAGTGTTCACTGATGGATGAACGGATAAAGAAGACGTGGTATATACACACAATGGAACACTACTCAGCCATAAAAAAGGAAACCTTGTCATTTGTGGTAACATGCATTATCTTGGGGGGGATTATGCTAAATGAAATAATTCAGAAGGAAAAGACAAATGCCATATGATTTCCCTCATATGTGGAATCTAAAAACAAAACAAAAACAAACTTATAGATACAGAGAACAGATCAGTTGTTCTCAGATAGGAAGGTGGCTGGTGGTTGGTGAAGGGGGTCAATTGTCTGGTGACAGATGGTAACTAGACTTTAGGGGTGATCACTATGTAATGTATACAGATGTTGAATTATAGTGTTGTACACCTGAAACTTATATAATAAAAAAGAAATGTAAAATTCACTGACATTAGAATATAGAGATACCTATTTTAATGGGTATCTTGGATTTAAGATATTAAGCATGTATCTGCAAATGAATTTAGATTTAATTTTTCTCTTTCTAGTTACATTTTATATTAAGTAGTATAAATATTTTAACAGAGTTTCAGTCAATTTGACATTATAGGCTGAATTAATAATTGCATTACATGGCTGCATGAGTAGTCATGTAGTTACTAACAGAAAACTAAGAATTTGGATCAAGAGATTTTGATTTTATTCTACAACTTGCTAATAAATATACAGTGAATTATCATCGATCTAAAGTTACATGAAAAGCTCAAATCTTTAGTTGTATTCCATTTCCAGGATTCCTTTCAATTTGAGGTTGAATGGAATCCTAAATTTTAGGTCTTCAACGTAGACAAGCATAATACAACTTTGGCTATCTTACTATTCTATCATCAACCACTTTAGCTACTCCGTAGGCCTAGATAACTATCTCTGTCTCCAGTTTATTTTCAACCAGTACTCCTACAGTCTGTCTGTCTTCACTTATCTAATATGGACTTTCAAAAATATTCAGTTGCTTTCAACTGGAAGTAAAATGATCTCTGTTTGTAAATTACATGAACTTATATATAGAAAGCTCTAAAGATTTCACAAACAATTATCATAACTAATCAACAAATTTAGTAACTTTGCAGGATACAAAATCAACTCACAAAATACAGTTGTGTTTCTATACACTAACAATGAACTATCTGTAAAGGAAATTAAGAAAAAAATCTCATTTACAATAGCATCAAAAAGAATAAAATACTTGGTAATAAACTTAATTAAGGAGGTGAAAAATTTGTACACTGAACATCACCACACTGATGAAAGAAATTAAAAAAGATGCAAATAAATGGAAAGCCATTCCACTGTTATAGATTGGAAGACAATATTGTTAAAATATCCACACTACCCAAAGTGATTTACAGATTCAATGCTCTCTTCATCAAAATCCCAATGGTATTTTTTATAGAAACAGAAAAAATCTTAAAATTCATACAGAACCACAAAAGACCCCAAATAGCCAAAGTAATCTTGAGAAAGAATAAAGCTAGAGGTATCCCACATCCTGATTTCAAAATATAGTACAAAGCACAGCAATTAAAACGATGGTACTGGCATAAACACAAACATAGAGACAAATGGAATACAATGAGAGTACAGGAATAAACCCACCCACATACAATCAGCTGATTTTCTACGAGTGCCAAGAACACACAACAGGGAAAGTTTGGTTCTGCAGTAAATGGCATTAGGAGAGCTAGATATTCACATGCAAAAGAATGAAATTGGATTCTCATCTTACATAACACATAAAAATCAACTCAAAATGGATTAAACACTTCAAGGTAAGACTTGAAATTTAAAACTCCTAGAAGAAAACTTCTTGACATTGGGCTTGGCAGTGATTTCTTGGATGTGACACCAAAAGCACAGGCAACAAAAGTAAAAATAAACAAGTGAGACTATTTCAAACCAAAAAGCTATGCACAGAAAAGGAATCAATCATCAAAACGAAAAGGCAACATATGGCTTGAAAGAAAATATTTGAAAACCTCTATATGATGAGGAATTAATACCCAAAACACATAAAGAACTTCTACAGCTCAGTAGCAAAGAGCCCCAAATAACTCAATTAAAAATGGACAAAAGGGCTTCCCTGGTGGTGCAGTGGTTGAGAGTCTGCCTGCCGATGCAGGGAACACGGGTTTGTGCCCTGGTCCGGGAAGATCCCACATGCTGCGGAGCGGCTGGGCCCGTGAGCCATGGCCGCTGGGCCTGCATGTCCGGAGCCTGTGCTCTGCAATGGGAGAGGCCACAACAGTGAGAGGCCCACGTACCACAAAAAAAAAAAAAAAAAAGGACAAAAATCTTGAGTAGACATTTCTGCAAAGAATACATACAAACTGCCAACAAGTATAGAAAATGGTGCCCAACATCACTAACCATCATGAAAATGCAAATCAAAGCCATAAGATATCACCTCACACCTGTTTCAATGGCTGTTATAAAAAAGTGTGTCTAAGATAAGTGTTGGCAAGGATATGGAGAAAGGGGCAGTCTTGTACCTTGTTCATGGGAATGTATAATAGTGCAGTCACTATACAGAACAGTATGAAGGTTTCTCGAAGAATTCAAGATAGGATGACCATATGACCCAGAAATCCCACTTCTGAATATGTATTCAAAAGAACTGAGATCAAGATCTTGAAGTAATATCTGCACTCACATATTCTATGCAGCATTTTCCACAGTAACTAAGATACGGAAATAACCTAAATGGTTGATGATGGATAGATGGATAAAGAAATGTGGTTTATACATACAATGGAATATTATTCAGCCTTAGAAAAGGAGGAAATACTACTATTTGTGACAATATGGAAGAACCTGGAGGACATTATTCTAAGTGAAATAAGCCAGAGACAGAAAGACAAATACTGCGTGATTTCACCGTTCTGAGGTATCTAAATAGTTAAACTCACAGAATCAGAGAGTAGAATGGGAGTTGCCAGGGGCTGACAGTAGGGGAAGATGAGAGTTTTTCTTCAATGGGTATAAAATTTCTGTTATGAGCCATGAATAAATTCTAGAGATCTGCTGTACAACATAGTATATGAAGTTAAGAATGTATTGTACATGTGAAAAATTTGTTAAATAGGTAGATCTCAAGTGTTTTTCCACAATAAAAAAGTTAAAGAAAAAAGAAAAACACAGTGCTCTTAGTGTAAATTAAAACTCAAATTCTGGCTTTCAGGGCAGAGGAAACAGCAAGAGGCTAAAGCATAAGCACATGTATCAAGTTTCAGGAAAGGCAAGGAGATCCTCAGCCTAGAACAAAGGGAAATGATGACTGAAAACAATCAAATTTTCATGAAAGCCTCAAGATGAGGCAGCCAAAAAAGTCATCACTTATGAAGTGAAATGAAAATTAGCAACTCCACTGAAAGAGGTATACATATCATTGATATAAACTGCATGCATCACTCAAATGAAAATATCATCAGAGAAAGGCATGAAAATATAAGATGAAAGATAGACTTTAATTAACACATACTTCATAGGAGAGAGACCAGTCAAGATGATGAAGTAAGAGGATGTAGAGCTCAACTCCCCCCGACCATGAACACATCAAAAATACATCTACAAGTGAAATAATTCTCACTGAAAACTAACTGGAAACTGACAGAATGACTCTGTACAACCAAGGCTGTAAGAAAGATACACACACAATCGGGTAGTAAGGGAAGAAAATCAATCAGGTTGGGACCTGTGCTCTTGGGAGGGGACTCAGAGGTAAAGAGAGAAGACACAGGTGGACACAAACTCTGGAGAGTAAGCAGTGAGAGCCGCAGATTGGGTGTCCCAGTCCTGGGGTTCTATTTGGGGGAGACAAGCCCCCCTTGGCTGGTTGCAGGACCACTGGGACTAACTTGAGGTCTGGGGAAAGCCTGGACTCTGCTCATGAGGAGTGTGAGTGCCTTGGCTTGTCCCTGAGGCAGGGTGGAGAAAGGACCGCTCTGGTGGTAGCCAAGTTTCCCTCAACTACCTCCGCAGGTGCCCTAGCCCAAGATGAGCAAATTCTCTGGCCCTGCTCACTCCACATCACAGCAAGGCACTGGATCTGGGATGGCCATAACAGCCGAAAAGAAAGCCATAGGACAGAGGTGACCCATTGCCAGGGTAGAACCTGTGGGGCAGTGGTGGCCATTGTTGGCAATTACTCAAGCAGTGTATCTGAAGCAGCCCAGATCTCTGAAGGCAGCTGCTCCAATACATTTCACACCCTGATATATGCCAAGAGTCCATATGGGCCCTGCCTGCCCTGTGCTGTGCCTCCACAACAGGGCAAGGACTGCCGAGGCTGGGGACAGTGATCAGTTGTGAGGGACAAAGGGATCTTGCACCTGAGGCAGCACCTATGTAGAGTGAGGGAAACAACTGCAGACGCCAGAATAGGCAGTGCATCGGAGACAGCTTGGACCTCTGTCTGAAGCTGACATGAGCTGAGAGCCCACAAGGGCTCCCCTTGCTTCAGCAACTCATCCCCCCACCACCTGGGGCAAGACTCCTGGTGTGGGGAGAGGGGAAAACACACACTCAAAGGGAACAGAGCCAGCTTGGAGCTTCTGCTCCAGTGACTTGGGATCAGACCCCACCCCCAATAGGGTGGTGATGGCCACAGAACAGAGGGGAAATCCCACCTCACACCTGGCTCCAGCTCTAGCCCCTCCATCTCAAGTCCAACCCCCTACCAAGTTTATAACTGCAGCATACCTTGAGGAAAGAGTGGCTTGCATCCATGTCAAATCCAGGACTCCCACCAAAGACTTTGGGCACACACAGTCTGTATAAGGATGCTCCCACATAAGAAGCCCCTCAAGATTACATTTCAACTAAATTTGCAGAGGCAGAAAAAGTTAAGCAAAATGAAAAAGCAGATGAAAAGCTCTCAACTGAAAGAGCAAGAGAAAACCCCTGAAAATATAATGAAACAGAAATAAATATTTTATCAAAGAAGTGAAAGCATCGGTAATAAAAATGTTAACTGAATTAGGGAAAAGAACAGGTGAACACAGTGAAAATTTTAACAAGGAATGAGAAGATAAAAAAAGACCCAATCAAAAGTGAATTCAATAACTGAAATAAAAACCATATTAGAAGGAATGACTAGCTGACAAAGTGATACAGAAGAATGCATAAATGATCTAGAAGGTAGAATAATGGAAATCACCCAATCAGAACAGCAAAAAGAAAAAAATGAAAACAGTTTAAGAGATTTTTGGGATAATATTAAGTGCACCAACATTCACATTATAGGGGGTCCCAGAAAGAGAAGAGAGGAGGAGATCAAAAAAGTATCTGAGGGGGAATTCCCTGGCAGTCCAGTGGTTAGGACTCTGGACTCTCACTGCTAAGGGCCCAGGTTCAATCCCTAGTAAGGGAACAAAGATCCCACAAGCTGCATGGTGCAGAAAAAAAAAAAGTATTTAAGGAAAATATGGCTGAAAAATTCCCAAACCTGAAGAAGGAAACAAATATCCATGTACAAGCAGAACAGAAGGGCCCAAATGAGATGATTCCAAACAGACCCACACCAAGATATATCATGACTAAAATGGCAAAAGTTAGAGAGAATTCTAAAGGCAGAAAGAGAAAAACAAGGAGTCATATATAAGGAAATCCCATAAGGCTATCAGCTGATTTCTCTGCAGAAACTTTGCAGGCCAGAAGGGAGTACCATGATATAGTCAAAGTCCTGAAAGGAAAATACCTGCAATTTAGGATACTCTAGCCAGTAAGATGATATTTAGAATTGAAGGAGAGATGAAGAACTTCTCAGACAAGCAAAAACTGAAAGAGTTGATCAATACTAAACCTACACTAAAAGAAATGGTAGAGGGTCTTCTCTAAATGGAAAAAAGGAAAAATATATGAGAAAAGGAAAATACCACTAGAAAAGGCAAATATATAATAAGGACTGAGGATTGACTGCTTAAATAAGCCAGCACAAATATTAAAAGAAAAAAATTTTTTAAAGAAACTATAACTACAATAAATAGTTAAGAGATAAGCATGAAGTTGTAAAAGATGACATCAAAATACAAAATATGGGGGAGGAGCGTAAAAATGTAGATCTTTTAGAATGTATTTGAACTTAAGTGACTACCAGCTTAAAACATGTAGATTTAGTTATAGGTCAGTATATATCAACCCCATGCTAACCAAAACTTAAAAACCTACAATAGGTACACAAAAACTAAAAAGAAAACAGCACAGCATAATACTAAAGAAAATAATCAAGCCACAAGGGAAGAAACCAAAAGAAGAAGAAATGAACAGAGAAAAACAACAAAAGTAAACAGGAAACAAGTAATATAATGGCAATAAATACATACCTATCAATAATTACCTAAAATGTCAATAGATTAAATGCTCCAATTAAAAGACATAGGGTGGCTGATTAGATTTAAAAAAATTCTTCCATATACTATGTACCAGAGACTCACCTCAAAGCTAAAGACACACATAGACTGAAAGTGAGGGGATAGAAAAAGATATTTCGTTCAAACAGAAATGACAAAAAAGTGAGGGTAGCAAAACTCATACCACATGAAATAGACTTTAAAACAGATGCTATAACAAAACAAAGATGGGCATTATACAATGATAAAAGGATCAATATATAAGGATATTAAACTTGTTAACATATATGCACCCAATACAGGAGCCCCAAAATATATAAAGCAAAGCTAACAGATAAAAAGAGAGAAATTGGCAATAATACAGTAATAATAGGGGATTTTACACCCTCTTACATAATTGGACAGACTGTCCAGACAGGAAATCAGTAAGGCAACAGTAGCATTAAATGACACAATAGACCAGTTGGACTTAATAGATATCTACAGGCCATAATATCCAAACACAGAAGAATACATGTTCTTTTCAAGTGCACATGGAATATTCCCCAGGGTGGATCACATGCTAGGCCACAAAACAAGTCTCAACAAATTTAGGAGGATATGAATTATTCTTAAGACTTTTTTCTGATCACAACAGTATGAAGTTAGAAACCAATTATAGAGAGAAAAATAGGAAAAGAACAAACACGTGGAGGCTAAACTTCATGCTACTACAAAAGCAATGAATCAATGAAGAAGTCAAAGAAGAAATCATAAAACACCTCAAGACAAATGGATATGGAAACACAACACTCCAAAATCTATGGGATGCAGCAAAATCAGTTCTAAGGGGAAAGTTTATAGCAATATAGGCCTCCCTCAAGAAACAAGAAAATCTCAAATAAGTGACATAAGCTACTACCTAAAGAAATTAGAAAAAGAAGAAGAAACTAAGGCCAAAGTCAGAAGAAAATAATAAAGACCTGAGAGGAAATAAGTAAGATAAAAGCCAAAAAAAAAAAAAAAAGGGAAAGGTCAATAAAATCAAGAGCTTATTTTTTGAAAGGATAAACAAAATTCATAAACCTTTAGCCAGGCTCACTGAGAAGAAAAGAAAGAGGACCTAAATAAACAGAATAAGAACGGAAAGAGGAGAAATAACCAATACCACAGAGATGCAAAACGTCATAAGAGAATAGTATGAACAGTTATATGCCAAAAAAGCTGGACAACCTAGAAGAAATGGACAAGTTTCGAGAAAGATGCAACTTACCAAAGAGAAATAGACAATTTGAACAGACTGATCAGTAACAGTGAAATTGAATTTCTAATAATAAAAAAATATTCCCAGCAAACAAAATTCCAGGATTGAGCAACTTCACAAGGGAATTACACCAAACATATAAAGATGAGCTAATACCTATTCCTCTCACTCTTCCAAAAAAGACAGAACACTTCCAAATTCATTCTATGAAGCCACCATCACCCTGATACCCAAACCAGAAAAAGTACCAAAAAAAAAAAGTTAAGGCCAATACCTTTGATGATTATAGATGTAAAAATTCTCAACAAAATATTAGTAAACCAAATCCAATAATACATTAAAAGGATAATATACCATGATCAAATGAGATTTATTCCAAGAGTGCAAGGGTGGTTAAATATTTGCAAATCAACCAATGTAATATACCATACTAGCAAAAGGAAGGATAAAAATTACATGATCATTTCAACAGACACAGAAAAAGCCTCTGACAAAATTCATCATCCATTCATTATAAAAACTCAGAACAAAGTAGGATTAGACAGAAAACATCTTAACATAATAAAGGTTAATTATGACAAACCTACAGCTAATATCATACTCAATGGTGAAAAGTTGAAAGCCTTTCTTCCAAATTCAGGAATAAGACAAGGATGCCCACTCTTATCACTTCTATTTAACATAGTAGTGGAAGTCATAGCCACAGCAATCAGATAAGAAAAAGAAATAAAAGCCATCAAAACTGTAAGGGAAGAACAAAAATTGTCACTATTTGCAGATGACATGATACTTTATATAGGAAATCCTAAAGTATTCACCAAAAAACTATTAGAACTAATAGTAAAGTTTCAGTATACAAGATTAATATACAGAAATCTGTTGCTTTTCCATACACTAACAATGAACTATCAGAAACAGAGTAAAAATCATCTCATTTATCCTGTGCTTTTGGATTGGAATAATTAATACTGTTAAAATGTTCATGCTAACTAAAGCAATCTACAGATTCAATGTAATCTTTATCAAACTACCTATGACATTTTTCAGAGAACTAGAACAAATAATCCTAAAATTTATTTGGAACCACAAAACACCCTGAATTGCCAAAGCAATCTTGAAAAAATAAAGAATAAAGCTGGAGGTATCCTTCCAGACTTCAGACTATACTGCAAAGCTATAGTCATAAAAACTGCATAGTACTTGCACAAAAACAGACACAACAGATCAATGGAACAGAATACAGAGCCCAGGAATAAACTCACAATCCAATCGTCAATTAATCTGTGACAAACAAGGCAAGAATACACAATGGAGAAAAGACTGTCTTTCAATAAATGATGCTGGGAAAAATGGACAGCTACATGTAAAAGAATGAGATCAGAACATTTCTTCATTCTACATACAATAATAAAATCAAAATGGAATAAATTCCTGAAAGTAAGACCTGAAACCATAGAGTTCCTAGAAGAAAACATAATCAGAACACATTTTGACTTAAATTGAGAAATACTGTTTTGGATCTGTCTCCTAAGGCAAAGGAGATAAAAGCCAAAATAAACAAATGGGACCTAATTACACTTAAAAGCTTTTTCCCAGCAAAGGAAACCATGGACAAAACCAAAAGATAGCCTACAGAATGAGAGAAATTATTTGTAAATGATATGCCTTATAAGGGCTTGATATCCAACATATACAAACTACTCATACAACTCAATAACAAAAAAAACCAAATAACTTGATTAGAAAATGGGCAGAAGACCTGTGTAAACATTTCTCCAAAGAAGACATACAGATGGATAACAGGCACAAGAAAAGATTTTCAACATTACTAATTACTAGAGAAATGGAAATCAAAACAACAATAAGATATCACCTCACACCTGTCAGAATGGCTGTCATCAAAAAGTCTACAAATGTTGGTGAGGATGTGGAAAAAAGGAAATGTTGGTGCAGCCACTATGGAAAAAATATGGAGGTTTCTCAAAAAAAATATATAGAACTACCTTATGACCTAGAAATTCCCTCTTGGGTATATATCCAGAAAAAATGAAAACACTAATTTTGAAAAGATACATGCACCCCAATGTTCATAGCAGCTCTATTTACAATAGCTAAGATGTGAAAGCAACCCAAGAGTTCATCAACAGAAGAATGCACAAAGAAGATGTGGCATACACACACACCATACACACACACACGATAGAATATTACTCAGCCATAAAAAAAGAATGAAATTCTGCCATTTGCAGCAATGAGGATGGGCCTAGAGAATATTATGTTTAGTAAAATAAGTCAGAGATAGAAAGACAAATACTGTATGATATCACTTATATGTGAAATCTAAACAATAAAATGAGTGTATATAGCAAAACAGAAAGACTCACAGATATAGAAAGCAAACTAGTGGTTACCAGTGAGTAGAGGGAATGGAGGAGGAGCAAGATACGTGTATGGATTAATTGATGTAAACTACTATGTATAAAATAGATAAACAGGGCTTCCCTGGTGGCGCAGTGATTGGGGGTCCCGATGCAGGGGACACGGGTTCATGCCCGGTCTGGTAAGATCCCACGTGCCGCGGAGCAGCTGGGCCCGTGAGCCATGGCCGCTGAGCCTGTGTGTCCAGAGCCTGTGCTCCGCAACAGGAGAGGCCACAGCAGTGAGAGGCCTGCGTGCCGAAAAAAAAAAAAAAAAAAAGATAAACAACAAAGATGTATTTGTACAGCACAGGGAATTAATACCCATTATTTTGTAATAACTTTTAATGAGTATAATCTGTAAAGATACTGAATTACTGTGCTGTACACCTGAAATTAATATAATATTGTAAACCAACTATACTTCAATTAAAAACTCAATTCTCTTATAAATCTAAACATGCAAGTACTGTATGACCTAGCAATTGCATTTTTGGGCATTTAATGCAAATAAATGAAATCTATGTTCACACACACACACACACACACATGCACACACAAACTGTACAGGAATGTCCATAGCAGTTTTATTTGTAATAGCCTAAACCTTGAATTAACTCAGATGCCCTTCAACATGTGAAACATAGTATGTCAAAAACTTGAAATACTACTTGGCTATTAAAAGAAACATGCAACAGCTTGATGATTCTCCAAGGTATCATGTTAAGTTGGGGAGAAAACATAATCTTTGAAGGGTACATACTGTACTATTTCCTTTATGTAACATTTTGAAATGACCTCATTTTAGAAATAGAGGAAAGATTAGTGGTTGATATGGTTTATGGATGAAGGGTCAACAGGAGAGAGGTGGATGTGGTTATAAAAGGGCAATATGTGGGATTTTGTGGTGTGGGAACTGTTTTGTATTTTTACACTGGCAGTGGATACACAGACCTAAGTGGGTGATGAAATTGTATGTAACCACATCTGCATACATCTACCCACTCCAAGTACAGAGAAAATTGGGGAAATTTGAATAAAATCAATGTATCATTATCCTGGTTGTGATATTATACTGTATTTATAGTTACGTCATGTTATAGAACTAACTATGGTTATACAGTGTCATCCTTGTGATATTATACTATAGTTTTGCAAAATGCTATCTTTGGGGAAAACTTGGAAAGTGTACAGCAATCTTTATTATTTCTTACATATATATGTGACTTCACAATTATCTCAACAGAAATTTCAATTAAAAATTCAGTTCCCTTGTTTAATAAGTCTGGGTGACACATCTGTCTACATGTCTTAACTACAAGCCATACCTACCCCACTGTCCCTGGCCCTACCCTAATCCTTCCTTTTACACTTGTATGAGTTTCTTCAATACAAGATGGGCTTTGAAAATTGTTTTCTTGATAAGGATTGTTTTGCTCTGTCAAACTGTGAATCAATTTAAAACACAGCACCATCTCTTAACCTGGATTTCATATCCATGCCTTACTTTTGCCTAAAGAGATACTTTAATGCTGCATGGATTAGGCAAATCATGGTCATTAATTTTATCAGATAATCTAATGGTTAGAATTTATCAGGAAGAAAAATATTTCCTCAACATTGTTTTCAACTGCATTGTATACTTTGCAAGTTTAATAATGAAGCTCCACTCAGGTTGCTGTAAACTTTTATTTCTAAATATAAGTATCAAAACTAAAGGTAATGATGAGAGGGGATGAAAGACAGCCTCTTCCTAACTGTTAACTGGGCACATCCCAGATTTTATTAGAATAATACATATTTTTAAATGATATCACTGTGAATGAAGAGTTCTTGTAACTTTAAATGCCAACAGCCACTCTAGGTGTTTTTCTTGGCTTCATGGTAAAGTGGTGTCCCTACTGATATCAGAATTTTTTCCTGTATGCAGGTCTCTGGAGAATTGGATGGTCTTCATTCTATAACAATGATTCTGAAATGAGGTCATTTAAGTTAGCCCACAAGCCTCAGAAGTTGTGATTCTGATGACTGAGAAAAGAAATATGAGAAGAAGATCATCTAGTAGATATAAGAGAAACAATAGACCTGAATCTTACAGTCCGCTAGCCTAATAGGCTTTTTCAGAGGATTTGAAAACTGCAGACCAAAACATTTACTGAAGGAAAAGACTGCATTCAGCTGGAGGGACTCAGGAAATATATCAGCTAATTGTGAAATCTACTCTTATCAAGGAAAGGGCCTTCCATGTCTTCAGCCAACCCTATTACTAAAAGTGGTATTTAATATACTTCAAGCTGTAGTTTTGCACTGAGGAGAAGGATGTCCTTGAGAACAAAGAGGTGCACTGCTTCCTATTCAAATTAAAAATTCTGTTCTCTGTGGTGGATTCTGAAAACTGGAGCCATAAGCCAAATATTTCTTTGATTCTTCTAGTTTTATTATAGAATGATATCTTGAATTTTACATTCTAAAAAGTCTTGTGTTTAGCTTCTTTCCATCCACATAAAAAGGGAGAAAGGCATTTTATGCCTGTCCTTCTTCAAAGGTAAGTACTTCTAAGGTAAGTACTGGTGTAGGCTCAAACCTGAGCCCAGGTAACCCACATTGTAGTACTGGGTTGTTCAACACTGCACATTTCTTACTGTCCATTGGTTCATCTAAAAATAAAAAGCAACTGTGCTCCAATTCTCTGTTGTGGTAATTCTGTGGGTAATGGATGCTATGATTTATCTTCACCTATGGAGTGGGATTGGACAACTTCCTCTGAAAATATTACCCTGTAACATATGCAGAGTTTATAAAGTCCTCCTTATGGAACAACCTGGGGTCTGAATATTTCTGAATAAAGCATCCATGCAGCATACAAATTTTCTTTTTAGGGATTTAATAAAGTTACAAAATTTATCAGCTTCTGTCAACAAAAAAATAAAACAAGTTAGACAATGTTAGAAATCCCCACATGGAGCAAAATAACTCTGTGTCCATCGCATCTCTCTGGGGTTTACTGGTGCCTGCTCCTAGCATGCCAACTCAGCCTGAGGTCCTGCTGATTTGCTTTACTTATTCAGCTTATCATCATGAAGATATATAACTAAAGCATAGGTACCCCACAAATAGCATCATTAATTGGAATTCACAGAACTCTTCTGACATTGCCAAACAAGAATAAGTCTTTGGGTCTTCATGCACGTACTGATGCTGGAAAGTTTTAGGCTCTTTTTAATGAATGAATTATTAGCTTTGAAATCCACCCTTTCAGGGCAATAGGGAAGCAGCTTTCATTGGCACTTATTAGGAGTTTTTGCTGTTGTTGTTTTTATCATTTTTTGGTTTATAATATACTGTGCCAAACAATGAAAACTCTGGGCTGCAAACCAGGTGGTTCTGAGCTTTCTTTTCCTTCTCCAGGGGCCTGGTTCTCTGCAGATATAGATTCCTGATGGCAGGCATCATGTCAGTGTTATCCACCATTGTAGTCCAAGCACCTATCACAGTGTCCGGTATCTAGCGAGTGCATGATCAGTACGAGCTGAATGTGAGGTTCTTTTGGGAGGTTTCATCTTGTTTCTTTTATTTAATTTTGTTCATTTATTTTCATCAAAATTCCTATTTCAGACTCTGCCTGGTGGTGATTGGTTCCCTTCTCATTGCTTAAGATGACACGGGGATTTTAAGATAAGGAAGGTGAAAGTGACTGTCAGGGTCACCAGTTATATGTTGGCAAAATATATGCCATTTCATTTGTCAGCCTCTATTCATGAGTATTTGAGTGGTGACCTCTAGGATCTCTTTAGTTAGCACTCCATTTTCATAAATTAAAGCAGTAAAATTGTCATGGGCCAGAACAATATTGCCCTATTGGCTGCCTGAGCTGTCTAGTCCCTAGAAGCAGGCTGTGCATATGATGTTATGATTCTGTACATCTGAAAAGATCCTTAATTAGCGTTCTATGTCTGGTCTCACCCAAATTATTTTCAACTGGACCTGAAATTTGTTCAATTGCAGAACATGCTTGACGTGTCATTTTTCCATCTAGCTTTTAAAACTGCATTTTGGAGGGAGAAACGTCTTTTATTATACATCTGAATCTGCTACAGTTAGATCATCTGACTGATGTTGGGATGTTTTTTTTCTTGGACTCATCTTCTGTCCTGGGAACTCTTACAGCTTTTATAATCAGCTATATAAGCTGTTCTGCTGGAAGCTGCATTCTGCCAAGGGTAAATGAACTGGGCTCACAAAGTTTGGTGCTTAATTAAAATTTTTTTTAGCTCATGAATTATTGCAGGTTCTAAACTTAGAAAAATGTCTTTCTTGAAACCCAATGTGAATATCAATGTGAGACAGACTTGGAATGCCAAAGCAGTTGAGGGTGGGTCAGGTACTTTATAGACGCTGGAAAATTTGAATGCATATCTGTTGAGGTATGAGATGTCTTTACATAAATTTCCTGCCACAGTCTTTTATTAAAAATAAAAGGAATTTATCTTCTCATTGGCTAAATCACATGTGGGCCATGGTGTATATTTTGGGGAATCATCCAAAGAGTGGCTTTATATAACCCAATTAACAAGAACATGTAAGGGAAGACCACACTGAGGATAATTTAACATTATATAATAGATAAACAACTTCATTTAACAAATATTTAAGACCCTCCCATTATAGGGGCTGATAAAAAAAATGAACATGATCCCTCCCTTCTGTTAGCTATACTATGAAGGGGAAATAGACATTAAGTGATCACACAAATATATATTTATGAATAGTGATCCCTGTATGGCAAAGCCTAGTAGTTGCTTATCCTCTATTCATTTCCAATGTCTTCCTATGTAACACATCCCTACACCATCAGGGCAGCAATATACTTACTTTAAAAAATGATATTTTTAGGTTTTAGAGAACGAAGGCTGAAAGACTCTCTTGCAGAGACAACTGAAAGCAGTAAGTAGAAGTTATTGGGTGGTGTTTCTAGGCAAGTTCTTTAAAGTGGAGATGACAGAGCGGGAGGCTTTTGACCATACTTCTTCCCTTCCTATTACCTGCAATAGGGATATAAAGGCTAGAGCTGCAGGGGCCATTTTGTGATAATGTGTTGACCATGAGGATGGATGACATACACTAAGAATGATATAGCAGAATAAAAGGAGCCTGGGACCCTGATGACCATGGAGTTGCTGCATCTGCCCCGAACTGCTTACTTCTGATTTTTTTTTATGTAAGGGAAAAATAACACTCTATCTTGTTAAATTACTCTCTTCTTAAATGAAACAATTCACTTTGGAATCTGTAAATATGACATTTGGAAATAGGATCTTTGCAGACTTAGTCAACTTAAGATGAACTCTAAATCCAATATGACTGGCCTCCTTAGAAGAAGAGGACAACATGGACACAGAGGAAAAATGGACATGTGGAGACATAGGCAGAGATTACATTTATGCTACTACAAGCCAAAAAACACCAAAGATTGCTGGCAACCACTGGAAGATAGAAGGGGCATGGGAGAATTCTTCCCTAGAGCTTTAGAAGGAGCAGCTTCTACACCTTAATTTATGACTTCTACCCTCTAGAACTGTGAGAAAATAAATTTCTACTGTTTGAAGGCACCTATTTTTTGGTAATTTGTTATGGCAGTCTAGGAAATTAAAATACCGGGTCTAAAGGTTCATTCCACAAAAATAAATGGGTTAATTAACCAAGAGGATATAACAGTCCTACACAATTATGCATTGCATAACAGCTCTGAAATACATGAAGCAAATACTGATAGAACTGAAAGGAGAAATACAGAAATTTATTCTCCAGAAATCCAGGGCTCCTCATGGTCTAAAATGGCTGCTGAAACTCCAGCCATCACCTCTAAGTTTTGGAAAGGAAGCACAAAAAGAACAAAAGGATGTTTCTTCCAACAAAGTCAGTGCCCTTTTCAGTGCCCTTCCCAGAATCTTCAGTCCAAAACTTTTACTTATATCTCATTGAACACCCCTAGTTGCATGGAGACTAGGAAATATAGTCTTAGCTTCCTGGAGGATACCAGAATGCTGCCGATTAGGAGGAAAAGGAGGATGGGTGGTGGAGTGGCAACTAGATGTTATTTCCACATATGAGAGGGAGGAAAGCCTAATGTTTAAGCATGGTGCCTCTAGAGTCACATTACTTAACATCTAGGCTGTTCTACCACCTACAAGTTGAATGATCTACAGCATGATACATTTCTAAGTTTTCTCATCTGAAAATTCTATCTATCTATCTATCCATCTATCATTTATCTATCTCCCAAAGGATTGTTTTGAGAATTAAATAAAAACAAAAAATGTTTGCATGTATGTACAAAAAATTAGCTATATTATTATATGCCAGCAACCACTTTGGAAAACTGTTTAACATTAGATGTTCATACCTTATATCTGAGGAATTCCTCTTTATACTAAGAGACACGTATACAAAAGTTCATAGTAGTATTCTTCTTCATAGCCTAAAACTAGAAACTACCTGATTGCCATAAATAGAATACATAAAAAAAAAAACCAGATGGGTTGGAAGATGGCGGAAGAGTAAGACGTGGAGATCGCCTTCCTCCTCACGGATACACCAGAAATACATCTACACGTGGAACAACTCCTACAGAACACCTACTGAAGGCTGGCAGAAGACCTCAGAGCTCCCAAAAGGCAAGAAACTCCCCACGTACCTGGGTAGGGCAAAAGAAAAAAAGAAAAAACAGAGACAAAAGAATAAGGACGGCACCTGCACCAGTGGGAGGGAGCTGTGAAGGAGGAAAAGTTTCCACACACTCAGAAGCCCCTCCGCGGGCGGAGACTGCGGGAGGCGGAGGGGGGAGCTTCGGGACCGCGGAGTAGTGCACAGCGACGGGTGCGACGGGTGCGGAGGGCAAAGCGGGGAGATTCCTGCACAGACGATCGGTGCCGACCGGCACTCACCAACCCGAGAGGCTTGTCTGCTCACCCGCCGGGGCGGGCGGGGCTGCGAGCTGAGGCTCAGGTTTCGGTTTTGGACGGAGCTCAGGGAGAGGACTGGGGTTGGCGGCTTGAACATAGCCTGAAGGGGTTGGTGCGCCACGACTAGCCGGGAGGGAGTTCGGGGAAAAGCCTGCACCTGCCGAAGAGGCAAGAGACTTTTTCTTCCCTCTTTGTTTCCTGGTGCGCGAGGAGAGGGGTTTAAGAGCGCTGCTTAAAGGAACTCCAGAGACGGGCGCGAGCTGCGGCTAAAAGCACGAACCCCCGAGACGGGCGCAAGCCGCGGCTGAGGGCGCGAGCCCCCGAGACGGGCGCGAGCCGCGGCTGGAAGCGCGAACCCCAGAGACGGGCGGGAGACGCTAGGGCTGTTGCTGCCGCCACCCGGGGGGCTGTGTGCGAGCACAGGTCACTCTCCGCGCCCCTCTTCCGCGGAGCCTGTGCAGGCCGCCACTGCCAGGTTCCCGGGATCCAGGGACAACTTCCCCGGGAGTACGCACGGCGGGTCTCAGGCTGGTGCAACGTCACGCCAGCCTCTGCCGCAGCGTAACGCTGCCTCTGCCGCCACAGGCCCACCCCGCACGCAGTGCCCCTCCTTCCCCCATCCCCCAACCCCCGGCCTGAGTGAGCCGGAGCCCCCGAATCAATGGCTCCTTTAACCCTGTCCTGTCTGGGCAAAAAACAGTCGCCCTCCAGCGACCTGCGCGCAGGGGCAAGGCCGGGTACAAAGCTGAGCTCCTGTGAGCTGTGAGAGCAGGGAGGAGAGGGCTCCCGGCAGACGCGGAGGCGGCGGATTGAAGCTCCACAATCAACTTGATGTGCCCTGCATCTGTGGAATACCTGAATAGACAGGGAGTGATCCCAAATTGAAGAGGGGGAATTTAGGAGCGAGATCTGTGATTTTTTTCCCTTTTCCTCTTTTTGTGAATGTGTGCGTGTATGCTTCTGTGTGAGATCTTGTCTGTATACTCTTGCTTCCACCATTTGTCCTAGGGCTCTATCCGTCCATGGTTTTAAAAAAAAATTTTTTTTCTTAATAATTAATTTTAACTGTAATAACTTTATTGTACTTTACCTTCGTTCTTTCTTTCTTTCCTTCCTTCCTTCCTTCCCTCCTTTAGACAGCGAATCACCCCAGGTTGAGGAGGTGGTCTCTGGGAACAGGATTTATGATTTTTCCCCCTTTGCCTCTTTTTGTGAACGTGTATGTGTATGCTTCTGTGTAAAATTTTCTCTGTATAGCTTTGCTTCCAACATTTGTCCTAGGGTTCTATCCATCCCCCCCGCTTTTTTTTTTCTAAATATTTTTTAGTTCAATAACTATATTATACTTTATTTTATTTTTACTGTATCTTCTTTCTTTCTGTCTTTTTTCCTTCTTTCCCTCCTTCCTTCCTTCCTCCCTCCCTCCTTTCTTTCCTTCTTTGCTTCTTTCTTCCTTCCTTCCTTTCCTCCTTTTCTTCTTTCTTTCCTCATACTTCTACTAATTCTCTCTACATTTTCTCCTTCTTTCCCTCCTTCCTTCCTCCCTCCCTCCCTCCCTCCTTTCTTTCCTTCTTTGCTTCTTTCTTCCTTCCTTCCTTTCCTCCTTTCCTTCTTTCTTTCCTCATACTTCTACTAATTCTCTCTACTTTTTCTCCCTTTTATTCTGAGATGTGTGGATGAAAGGCTCTTGGTGCTCCAGCCCAGGAGTCAGGGCTCTGCCTCTGAGGTAGGAGAGCCAACTTCAGGACACTGGTCAACAAGAGACCTCCCAGCTCCACATAATATTAAACGGTGGAAATATCCCAGAGACCTCCATCTTAACACCAGCACCCAGCTTCACTCAACGACCAGCAAGCCACAGTGCTGGACAACCTATGCCAAACAACTAGCAAAACAGGAACACAACCCCACCCATTAGCAGAGAGGCTGCCTAAAATCATAAGGCCACAGACACCTGAAAACACACCACCAGACGTGAACCTGCCCACTAGAGAGACAAGATCCAGCCTCATCCAGCACAACACAGGCACTAGTCCCCTCCACCAGGAAGCCTACACAACCCACTGAAACAACCTTAGCCACTGGAGACAGACATCAAAAACAACGGGAACTACGAACGTGCAGCCTGCAAAAAGGAGACCCCAAACACAGTAAGATAAGCAAAATAAGAAGACAGAAAAACACACAGCAGATGAAGGAGCAAGATAAAAACCCACCAGACCTAACAAATGAAGAGGAAATAGGCAATCTACCTGAAAAAGAATTCAGAATAATGATAGTAAGGATGATCCGAAATCTTGGAAGTAGAATGGACAAAATGCAAGAAACAGTTAACAAGGACCTACAAGAACTAAAGATGAAACAAGCAATGATGAACAACGCAATAAATGAAATTAAAAGTACTCTAGATAGGATCAATAGCAGAATAACTGAGGCAGAAGAACGGATAAGTGACCTGGAAGATAAAGTAGTGGAAATAACTACTGCAGAGCAGAATAAAGAAAAAAGAATGAAAAGAATTGAGGACAGTCTCAGAGACCTCTGGGACAACATTAAACGCACCAACATTCGAATTATAGGGGTTCCAGAAGAAGAAGAAAAAAAGAAAGGGACTGAGAAAATATTTGAAGAGATTATAGTTGAAAACTTCCCTAATATGGGAAAGGAAATAGTTAATCAAGTCCAGGAAGCACAGAGAGTCCCATACAGGATAAATACAAGGAGAAATACGCCAAGACACATATTAATCAAACTATCAAAAATTAAATACAAAGAAAGCATATTAAAAGCAGCAAGGGAAAAACAACAAATAACACACAAGGGAATCTCCATAAGGTTAACAGCTGATCTCTCAGCAGAAACCCTACAAGCCAGAAGAGAGTGGCAGGACATACTGAAAGTGATGAAGGAGAAAAACCTGCAACCAAGACTACTCTACCCAGCAAGGATCTCATTCAGATTTGATGGAGAAATTAAAACCTTTACAGACAAGCAAAAGCTGAGAGAGTTCAGCACCACCAAACCAGCTTTACAACAACTGCTAAAGGAACTTCTCTAGACAAGAAACGCATGAGAAGGAAACGACCTATAATAACGAACCCAAAACAATATAGAAAATGGGAATAGGAACATACATATCGATAATTACCTTAAATGTAAATGGACTAAATGCTCCCACCAAAAGACACAGATTGGCTGAATGGATACAAAAACAAGACCCTTATATATGCTGTCTACAAGAGACCCACTTCAGACCTAGAGACACATACAGACTGAAAGTAAGGGGATGGAAAAAGATATTCCATGCAAATGGAAACCAAAAGAAAGCTGGAGTAGCAATTCTCATATCAGACAAAATAGACTTTAAAATAAGGACTATTAAAAGGGATAAAGAAGGACACTACATAATGATCAAGGGATCGATCCAAGAAGAAGATATAACAATTGTAAATATTTATGCACCCAACATAGGAGCACCTCAATACATAAGGCAAATACTAACAGCCATAAAAGGGGAGATCGACAGTAACACATTCATAGTAGGGGACTTTAACACCCCACTTTCACCCATGGACAGATCATCCAAAATGAAAATAAATAAGGAAACACAAGCTTTAAATGATACATTAAACAAGATGGACTTAATTGATATTTATAGGACACTCCATCCAAAAACAACAGAATACACATTTTTCTCAAGTGCTCATGGAACATTCTCCAGGATAGATCATATCTTGGGTCACAAATCAAGCCTTGGTAAATTTAAGAAAACTGAAATTGTATCAAGTATCTTTTCTGACCACAACGCCATGAGACTAGATATCAATTACAGGAAAAGATCTGTAAAAAATACAAACACATGGAGGCTAAACAATACACTCCTTAATAATGAAGTGATCACTGAAGAAATCAAAGAGGAAATAAAAAAATACCTAGAAACAAAGGACAATGGAGACACAACGATCCAAAACCTATGGGATGCAGCAAAAGCAGTTCTAAGGGGGAAGTTTATAGCAATACAAGCCCACCTTAAGAAGCAGGAAACATCTCGAATAAACAACCTAACCTTGCACCTCAAGCAATTAGAGAAAGAAGAACAAAAAAACCCCAAAGCTAGCAGAAGGAAAGAAATCATAAAAATCAGATCAGAAATAAATGAAAAAGAAATGAAGGAAACAATAGCAAAGATCAATAAAACCAAAAGGTTGTTCTTTGAGAAGATAAACAAAATAGATAAACCACTAGCCAGACTCATCAAGAAAAAAAAGGAGAAGACTCAAATCAATAGAATTAGAAATGAAAAAGGAGAATTAACAACTGACACTGCAGAAATAAAAAAAATCATGAGAGATTACTACAAGCAACTCTATGCCAATAAAATGGACAATCTGGAAGAAATGGACGAATTCTTAGAAATGCACAACCTGCCAAGACTGAATCAGGAAGAAATAGAAAATATGAACAGACCAATCACAAGCATTGAAATTGAAACTGTGATTAAAAACCTTCCAACAAACAAAAGCCCAGGACCAGATGGCTTCACAGGTGAATTCTATCAAACGTTTAGAGAAGAGCTAACACCTATCCTTCTCGAACTCTTCCAAAATATAGCAGAGGGAGGAACACTCCCAAATTCCTTCTACGAGGCCACCATCACCTTGATACCAAAACCAGACAAGGATGTCACAAAGAAAGAAAACTACAGGCCAATATCACTGATGAACATAGATGCAAAAATCCTCAACAAAATACTAGCAAACAGAATCCAACAGCACATTAAAAGGATCATACACCATGATCAAGTGGGGTTTATTCCAGGAATGCAAGGATTCTTCAATATATGCAAATCTATCAATGTGATAAACCATATTAACAAATTGAAGGAGAAAAACCATATGATCATCTCAATAGATGCAGAGAAAGCTTTCGACAAAATTCAACACCCATTTTGATAAAAGCCCTCCAGAAAGTAGGCATAGAGGGAACTTTCCTCAACATAATAAAGGCCATATATGACAAGCCCACAGCAAACATCATCCTCAATGGTGAAAAACTGAAAGCATTTCCACTAAGATCAGGAACAAGACAGGGTTGCCCACTCTCACCACTCTTATTCAACATAGTTTTGGAAGTTTTAGCCACAGCAATGAGAGAAGAAAAGGAAATAAAAGGAATCCACATCGGAAAAGAAGAAGTAACGGTGTCACTGTTTGCAGATGACATGATACTATACATAGAGAATCCTAAAGATGCTACCAGAAAACTACTAGAGCTAATCAATGAATTTGGTAAAGTAGCAGGATACAAAATTAATGCACAGAAATCTCTGGCATTCCTATACACTAATGATGAAAAATCTGAAAGTGAAATCAAGAAAACACTCCCATTTACCATTGCAACAAAAAGAATAAAATATCTAGGAATAAACCTACCTAAGGAGACGAAAGACCTGTATGCAGAAAATTATAAGACACTGATGAAAGAAATTAAAGATGATACAAATGGATGGAGAGATATACCATATTCTTGGATGGGAAGAATCAACATTGTGAAAATGACTCTACTACCCAAAGCAATCTACAGATTCAATGCAATCCCTATCAAACTACCACTGGCATTTTTCACAGAACTAGAACAAAAAATTTCGCAATTTGTATGGAAACACAAAAGACCCCGAATAGCCAAAGCAATCTTGAGAACGAAAAAAGGAGCTGGAGGAATCAGGCTCCCTGACTTCAGACTATACTACAAAGCTACAGTAATCAAGACAGTATGGTACTGGCACAAAAACAGAAAGATAGATCAGTGGAACAGGATAGAAAGCCCAGAGATAAACCCACGCACATATGGACACCTTATCTTTGATAAAGGAGGCAGGAATGTACAGTGGAGAAAGGACAGCCTCTTCAATAAATGGTGCTGGGAAAACTGGACAGATACATGTAAAAGTATGAGATTAGATCACTCCCTAACACCATACACAAAAATAAGCTCAAAATGGATTAAAGACCTAAATGTAAGGCCAGAAACTATCAAACTCTTAGAGGAAAACATAGGAAGAACACTCTATGACATAAATCACAGCAAGATCCTTTCTGACCCACCTCCTAGAGTAATGGAAATAAAAACCAAAATAAAGAAATGGGACCTAATGAAACTTCAAAGCTTTTGCACAGCAAAGGAACCCATAATCAAGACCAAAAGACAACCCTCAGAATGGGAGAAAACATTTTCAAATGAAGCAACTGACAAAGGATTAATCTCCAAAATTTACAAGCAGCTCATGCAGCTCAATAACAAAAAAACAAAAAACCCCATCCAAAAATGGGCAGGAGACCTAAATAGACATTTCTCCAAAGAAGATATACAGAATGCCAACAAACACATGAAAGAATGCTCAACATCATTAATCATTAGAGAAATGCAAATCAAAACTACAATGAGATATCATCTCACACCAGTCAGAATGGCCATCATCAAAAAATCTAGAAACAATAAATGCTGGAGAGGGTGTGGAGAAAAGGGGACACTCTTGCACTGCTGGTGGGAATGTGAATTGGTTCAGCCACTATGGAGAACAGTATGGAGGTTCCTTAAAAAACTACAAATAGAATTACCATATGACCCAGCAATCCCACTACTGGGCATATACCCTGAGAAAACCAAAATTCAAAAAGAGTCATGTACCAAAATGTTCATTGCAGCTCTATTTACAATAGCCCAGAGATGGAAACAACCTAAGCGCCCATCATTGGATGAATGGATAAAGAAGATGTGGCACATATACACAATGGAATATTACTCAGCCTTAAAAAGAAATGAAATTGAGCTATTTGTAATGAGATGGATAGACCTAGAGTCTGTCATACAGAGTGAAGTAAGTCAGAAAGAAAAAGACAAATACCATATGCTAACACATATATATGGAATTCAAGGGGAAAAAATGTCATGAAGAACCTAACGGTAAGACAGGAATAAAGACGCAGACCTACTGGAGAACGGACTTGAGGATATGGGGAGGGGGAAGGGTGAGTTTTGACAGGGTGAGAGAGAGTCATGGACATATACACGCTAACAAACGTAGTAAGGTAGATAGCTAGGGGGAAGCAGCCGCAAGGCACAGGGATATTAGCTCGGGGGTTTGTGACAGCCTGGAGGGGTGGGATGGAGAGAGTGGGAGGGAGGGAGATGCAAGAGGGAAGACATATGGGAACATATGTATATGTATAGCTGATTCACTTTGTTATAAAGCAGAAACTAACACACCATTGTAAAGCAATTATACCCCAATAAAGATGTTTAAAAACAAACAAACAAACAAAAAAAACAATGGTATAATCAAATGGACTATTATATCACAGTGAAAATGGATACTTTCTAACAGTACTCAGCAACATTAATGAACATCATAAACGAACAGATTTATAAAAAAAATTTAAAACAAGCATAAATAGAGTGTTGGAAATAAGGATGTTGGTTACATTTTGTAGTGATTTGGAGAAGAATTGAAGAAAGTTTCCCAAATATTGGCAATGTTCTATTTCTTGACTTGTGTGGGAGCTACACAATTGTTACCTTGGAATTGTTCAGATTCATGCGTTTATGTTTTTTTCACTTTTCTTTATATGTATCACTTAGGATGACTATGTAATTAGTGATCCAAACTTATACACCTTTGATAGTAAAGTAGGTGGGCACTATTACATGAAGACAGCAGGCATAACCCAGGACTGTCCTAGCAAAACAAGACATGTGATCACTTTTATTAAATGTAACAATAAAGAAGTTATTGAAAGAAAGGAAGAGAGAAGGAAGGTAATGAAAGGAAAGGAAAAAGAGAAAGAAGATAAAGAAAGGGAAAGAATGAAGGGAAGAAGGAAAATGTAGGAAGGAAGAAAGGAAGGGAAGGGAAGGGAAGGAAGGAAGGAAGGAAGGAAGGAAGAGGAGCTGGCCCTGACCTACATCATGCTTCCCTTCTACTTCAAAACCCAGGGATTTGAGGAAGATAATAAAATAGATCCCATCCCTCTCTCTTGATAGAAGTTTTGACCAGGTGTGGGAGGATAGAGGGGAGAGGAAGTTTTAAGTAGAATGTGAAAATAAAAGCTTTAAATTGCTTGACCAAAATGTTAAGTATTTTTACATGTTCTTAAAGGCACTGGCCTTCAAAAGAGCTAATTGGCTTCATGAAGTTGGAAGTGGTTGTTGGGGGGAAAAGTAGCATATTTCCATGGTTACATACATCTAAGTTGAAGCCGCTCAATAAAGGGGCTATATATCTCCTTCAGCTGCAGAGGTACTCATTGTCTTTGTCCTTGGCTGGGCACTGTGTGCTCACTGGCCCCCACTGAGGAGCACAACCATCGGTCATGGATTCCATTCAATACCCTCTATCCCTGTGGAATCTCCCTGAGTCTCACCCAGCCTCTGGCCATAAGGTTATGTATGTCACTCTGCTCCCTCTTAGACATGATCACCAGATTCTTCAGAATTGCTGGTTCTCCCTAAGCCCGTCTGTGTCTTTCCCAGGAGTACAGAAAAGGTTTCACTGCACACCCATGTCTTCCTGAAGCAGTAGGAGACACCTATGTCAGTGAGGTCTCACTCTTCCCTTAAAAACACGGCAGCCATTTGATCGTCCTCAAGATATGAGAGACTTTCGTGAGACTCCTTGTTTACCAGAGATCCAATGGGCCTGGAGAGACATAGGCCTCCTCCACTTTCAGATCTTAGGGTTTTTTTCCCTGTGTTTCCTTCCATCAAAACTCTCCCAAGGAAGTGAAGGAAAACTTCAAAGTGAACTCTACTTCACCCTTTCCCAGCTCAGAGATCTCTATCTAGTCTGGGTGAAGGGTATGGTGCTGACTGATCTACTTTTCTTCCTAAAAGTTATTATAGGTGCCAGAAGTATATAATCCTAACAACTCTCCCCTGAGACAAATAGCAATGTCACGTTTTCCCACATAAATAAAGGATGCTTGCGGGTAGAAGTACCGAAGCACAACTGTTATTTTGTCAAATTATTATCCTGATAGAGTTAAGACACTCATCAAAAATTTCTAGAATAGTTCAGACAGTAGTTCCCTTTCTGAGAATAGTAGTATTCTAGAGATCTGAAACCGTTAATAACGCTAACAAAGGACAGGCTTACATGTAGGGATAAGAAAGGAAGGAAGAGAGAAGGAAGGCAATGAAAGGAAAGGAAAAAGAGAAAGAAGATAAAGAAAGGGAAAGAATGAAGGGAAGAAGGAAAAAGTAGGAAGGAAGAAAGGAAGGGAAGGGAAGGAAGGGAAGGAAAGGGAAGGAGGGAAGGACAGAATAGACAGAAATGCTACAGTCAATGTGTAAAGCATATATAACATTACAAACAGACCATTCCCATTTCGAGAGAACCTCAACATTCAGGAATCTAGGAGGCTGTGTTTAAATCTGAGCAACAGGACAAGGTGAGAATGCCCTTCATCTCTATGGCATGCCTCATAGTCTCTCAACACAATTCAGATAGACCCTGCATGACTATAAATACCAGTATATCTCCCTTCAGGGACTAATTTCTCTTTATAAACTCATCACCCTTAGTTAGAACTTATGATATTATAAATACATTAAAGGGAATCCACAGCTCAGCCTCCAAATCACTTAATTATACAAACCAAGTATACCCCCTTTTGAAAACACTGATCTTAAGCATTAACTCAGATAGAATTCTAGTAATTTTGAGTCCTGTGCCAAAAATATTTGTTGTTTAAAAGAAATACATTTATGTATGTAAAGTTGAAATGTTGAACATATTTGATGTCTTTAATTTTTTTTTTCATGGAAAATGCCTGTTAACTTTAGAAACAATTTTATGTAAATGAAATATCTTATCTACAAACAGTGAACTTTAAACCAGGTTTTGATCTAATAGCATTATATTGGTGAAATAAATCTCTTATGTATGTGTGGTTCCCTGTAATGTTACTGTGCTCATGGTTGTTGTCGTGCTCCAGGGGAGTGATGGATGGCAATGAGACTTAACTTGATTTTACATCAAGTTCTTGCTAATCTCACACCACCCCTCCATAAATCTGAATAGTTTGCTGCTGCTCTGCAGCCCTCGTGTGAGCTCTAGAATGGTGTCGGCCTGAAATTCTGTATTATTGCAACCTCCTTTGAAAACGGTAAGGGCTTTTATTGTTTCCATAACTGAATTATGTTTTCATATCTTTTACACAGCTGTAGCGGGTATTGCTTAGCAACAAGTTTCCAAGAGCACAGGAGGGAACACACCTCATTACATAATATGTTAATCCCTGGGTTCTTGCTACCACCTGGGTAAATTCACTGCTGGCCCCTCTGACTTGTCTAGCCCAACCGAATGATTCCTTTTTACCTTCTAAA
The DNA here is from genome assembly GCF_963924675.1 of Phocoena phocoena. Classification (NCBI taxonomy): domain Eukaryota; kingdom Metazoa; phylum Chordata; class Mammalia; order Artiodactyla; family Phocoenidae; genus Phocoena; species Phocoena phocoena. The sequence goes on along the minus strand of NC_089220.1, from coordinate 38,732,400 downwards.
GTAAGTTTGTACTTCTATACAATGAAACATATTAACTCAGTGATATGGCAGCAAATATTAAACATTAAGTAGTGCAGATCACCCAACAGGGACCTAAGGTACACAGAAAGTATTTTCACGTGAAGATTGATTTACTTTAAGTTTTTTAAACAAATGCCAGTTAACGAGGCAAACCCATGCCACATCACTGCATTTTGCTGCCCTTTGTTTAAAAAAGGGACACAACGACACACCTCAAATAGAAAGTGCTCCTCGTAGGAGTGGCTCACACTGAGAAATGCATGCTATTTTTCCTATTTTTTTGTGTGTGTCTAGGAGTACACTCTTGGGAGATACTAGATTTTAGGGTAAGCCCAGCCCAGAGGAAAAAACTTTCTGCTCTCCAAAATTAACAACCGACTCTACACAGTTTAAGTGACTTTGGTCTTGTTAGAATAGACAGAAATGCTACTAAAAATACCCACCAAGATTCACAGCTCCCTTTAAAACCAATTCTAGATCAACCAGAAATTGTGTAGGACAAGCATACACCATGGACCTTACCTACTAAGAATTTAGCTCACAAGCTGTGAAAGACTATTATAATAATTGCTTAGGGCTTCCCTGGTAGCGCAGTGGTTGAGAGTCCGCCTGCCGATACAGGGGACACAGGTTCGAGCCCCGTTCCGGGAAGATCCCACATGCCGTGGAGCGGCTGGGCCCGTGAGCCATGGCCGCTGAGCCTGCGCGTCCGCAGCCTGTGCTCCGCAACGGGAGAGGCCACAACAGTGAGAGGCCCGCGTACTGCAAAAAAAATAAATAAATAAAAACATAATTGCTTAGCATCAGTTTTAGCTATTTTAATCTTCCTTTTGGTCCAGACTTCATGAGGTTCTCTGGGGAGGATTCCTCACTCAGTCCACCCTGTTGGCCTTTTGTGTGACATGAGGAATTGAGGCAAGCTATACTTTTCTAATGGGTTTAACCTTTAAGAGTGGGTTAATGTGCTTTAAAACCTGTTCATCAGAGAAGGAAAGAGTTGTGTAAAACACTATGAGGAAGTATGATAGTCTCAACAGAATATGCGAACATTTTAGACGTCTGGAAACATCACTCTTTTGAATTAGCCAACTTCTTTTGAGAAATTTTGTTAAATAAGACATCAGTAGCCATAGATCCTAATTCTATTTTTCTTTTTTTCAGAGTATTAAATTTCTAATTTAAAAGTGGTTACTGTCCATACAGAAATTGACTTAGAATGATCTGCTGATCAAATTGTTCAACCATCCCCACCACACAGAGCCAATATTAAAACAACAAGAACAAAAAAGACAGTAAATTGCCTTAAGCAATTGGCATCTGAAAGTTAAGTTTAAAAGACCCTTAAACCTTGAGATAAACAATACTGCAGAAGTAAAGCAAAGATTAGTTAAAACTAAATGTGAAATATCATAAAACATGGCTATATTAGACTGATATAATTTCTGATATTCTAAAATTTTTAATAGAATTAAAAAATATCCAATGTTGGCTTCCTATATTAAATTATACATATAAATCCACTCTGAGGAAAATGTAATTGCTCCCAAGTTCTTGGACCCTGCCATCCATAGTGAATAATATATTGTGGCATGCTCTTATAAAGTTAAATGTTTCTTTTGACGAGGAACATTTATCACCTAAAAATACTCAAGATTTTGCTTTCATTCCCCCACTTTGTCTTCATTTAAAAATTTTTTCCTGGCTTTTTCTGGTTACTCCAGTTTCTTTTGTTAACTTTGTAGGGTTGAATGATAGATGGTCTGACCACTGAATGGAATTACCTTTATTTTATTTTGACATTGACTCTATGATAGCTCTACTAGCCTATATGAGGATTAAGAAGATTTCCTCCAAAAGAAGATTTAAGACTTTGATAGCCAAGTCACACAGTCATCTTTCCTTCTCTTCCCTCAACCCTCAAAGACTCATTGCTATTTTCAAAAAATGTCTATCTATCTATCTGAGAGAAGAACAATGTCACTATGATGCAATGTCAGAGTAGCCATGTGCTTTCTCTGAAATAAAGACAGGTAAGGGAGTAGGATAGGTGACAGTTAATGAATAAGGAGACAAAACAACATTTTTTTCTTCTTAAAGAGTGGTCTCCATTTTGAAATGTTAACCAAAAAAATTTACGTGGAGGAGATTAAAGCCCACTGTAGATAAACAGATCATAAAAGAATACTTACAAACTCTAAACTGAACTAGGGCAGTTTATATCCTGTGGCAATGGTAATGATAATAGGATATATTCAAACAAGATCATATATTATCTTGCGCTCTAGCCATGTAAACACACCAGTCAGTTATGCTGCCACAAGGAGCATGACTGACTGATGGCCCCAACTACTGCTCCTCTAGATTCCCAACTATGTTGCTAAGGCCACTCAATGTCCAGTGGGTGAAGAGGACATCATACTAAATGGAATATGGATATTTCTAGCACAAGCAGGCAGTTCAATTGCTAAAGATTTCACAGGTGGTTACCTAGGAAAACGTCCTAGTGGAGGGCTAATGCGTTTTCCAGGCTTTGGCAGGTGAGATGATTCAGGCATTTGAGAGCTATGCGAGAGGAGGGCACTGGGCAAGGCAGTGGGAGATGCCTATAATAACAATAATCAGACTTGGTTGTTTATTACAATGTTCCTCTGTAGAGAGATGAGAAACAGAGGGCCATTAACAAGCAGTTCATCTCTAAAAAGAAAGCCTCTTTGGTAGCCTACAAAGAAGATGTTGTCTTCTCTGGTAGAAGAGCAGACACTTCTGAGTAGCAGACTGAAGATATGATTGAATGACAAAACAAATACATTTGAATCCTCAGTCAAGGTGGATCTGAGATGCCAAGAGTAGGGTCCTGTTTGAGAAAACCTGGAACCCTGAAACATGGGATGGGAATATTTGGGTGGATGTCCCTGAGGAGGTTGGCTTGTAGAACCCACGGGGCTTACAGAGGGGTTCCACCCTTTTTTAGTAAGAGCTAGTATTTCTCCTCCATTAGAAAGGACTACTGAGACCTCTCCCTGCAAAACAGCAGTTTTTCCCCTGAGGTGCTACCCCCATCTGCTCTCCTGATAGCTAGGACGATAATTGCATTAAATCCCAGCATAACAATGCTGGAGTTGTACTGAGACTGGTAAAGGAGGGGGAAAAAACCACAACTATATGCCAAAAGAGAGTGTAAGAATTAAGTAGTATACACTGGAAGGATCCAAGTGAGTACCCTTGGGATTGGATTTTGAGGGACCTTCGTCAACAAATCCAGAGTGTAATATGGTATAAAGCAAGAATTGACTTTGAGGCACTTTCTCAAGGTATCGAATGGGCAGGGATCACAGGGGATTAAACAAACTCGTTGTTAAGGTGGCTGTTATTTGGTTGGCCTGAAAGTGCCTTTGGTTTTTAAGTAAAAATAGAAGACATTTTTCATTTTCACCAAGAACTTTATGAAACAACATATTCACCCCTTTGTTCCACTTTCTTCTACCATTTTCCAGGCAACTTCATAATTCCATCTTCCCAAAACTTTTTATCTTTTTGAGCAAAGAACTGTTCCAGGTGCCTTTTACAGTCTTCCAAGGAATTGAAATTTCTTCCATTAAGAGAATTTTGTAAAGACCAAAATGAATGAAAATCCAAAGATGCAATGTCTGGTGAATACGGCGGATGAATCAAAACTTCCCAGCTAAGCTGTAAGTTTTTGCCTGGTCATCAAAGAAACATGCGGTCTTGCTTTATCCTGATGGAAGATTATGCATTTTCCGTTGACTAATTCTGGACGCTTTTCATCGACTGCCACTTCCAGTTGGTTTAATCGGGAGCAGTACTTGGAATTAATTGTTTGGTCTTCCGGAAGGAGCTCATAATAGAGGACTCCCGTCCAATCCCACCATATACACAACATCCCTTCTTTGGATGAAGATCAGCCTTTGGTGTGGTTGTTGGTGGTTCATTTCACTTGCCCCACCATCTCTTCTCTTCCACACTATCGTACAGTATCCAATTTTCATTGCCCGTCACAATTTGTTTTAAAAATGGAACATTTTCATTATGTTTCAGTAGAGAATTGCGTGTGGAAAAATGGTCAAGAGGATTTTTTTCCGCTTAACTTATGGGGAACCCAAACATCAAAGAGATTCACATAACCAAGCTGGTACAAATGATTTTCAACACTTGATTTGGATATTTTGAGTATGTCAGCTATCTCCCACGTGATATAATGTTGATTGTTCTCAGTTAATGTCTCGAATTGATCACTATCAACTGCTCTACCCAATGGTGGAGCAATGTCCAGCGAGAAATCTCCTGCATGAAACTTCGCAAACCACTTTTAACACATTCGATCAGACACAACACCTTCTCCATACACTGCACAAATGTTTTTTTGCATTTCAGTTGCACTTTTACCTTTCTGGAAATAATAAAGCATAATATGCCGAAAGTGTTGCTTTTTTTCTTCCATCTTCAATATTAAAAGGGCTACACAAAAATTCACCAATTTTGATGTTTCTTTTTTAAATGCACGCTGATACGACAGCTGTCACAATACAAACTAACAAAATTGTTTTTTTTTTTTTTTTATGCGTTACGCGGGCCTCTCACTGTTGTGGCCTCTCCCGCTGCGGAGGACAGGCTCCGGACGCGCAGGCTCAGCGGCCATGGCTCACGGGCCCAGCCGCTCCGCGGCATGTGGGATCTTCCCAGACCGGGGCACGAACCCGTGTACCCTGCATCGGCAGGCGGACTCTCAACCACTGCGCCACCAGGGAAGCCCACAAAATTGTTTTGAATGAAGTTAAAGGCAACTAAGCGCTACTAGAGCCAGCTCACAGAAAAAAATGAATGAACCTCTTGGCCAACCCAATAAAAGCCTGAAAAAAGCAAAGGCCAAAGTGGAGATGAATGAGTTACCCTGTCAGATAGTGAAGGAAAGAGTAAAGTCGCTGAGGGACATGGGCATGCTGGGGTGAATAAACTGTGAAACCAGAAGACCCAGTAGGAGACTGTGTCCCATGGGAGAATATAGAAGAGTAGGGTCCTGTTTGAGAAAACCTGGAACCCTGAAACATGGGATGGGAATATTTGGGTGGATGTCCCTGAGGAGGTTGGCTTGTAGAACCCACAGGGCTTACAGAGGGGTTCCACCCTTTTTTAGTAAGAGCTAGTAGTTCTCCTCCACTAGAAATGACTACTGAGACCTCTCCCTGCAAAACAGCAGTTTTCCCCCTGAGGTGCTAAGGCCATTAGGATTCTGGAGAAAGAGAATTATACGCCTTTTAAGGAACAGTTCCTGGTATGTGAGTTTGGCTCTAGTAGAGATAAAACTGTTGACCATGAGACTGCCCATCATGAGCTGGGTCTCTTAGATACCCCCCCCTAAATCATAAAATTATATAGCCCTGGCAGCAGTTTTTCACAAGATGGAAATTTACACCTCAAATTGAGCCCAAAGAGGACCAGAGAGCATGAGTAAACTAAATAAATAGGTATCCAGGCTCCCATATCACACAGATGGACCAAAACCCCTTCCCCAATTTATATCCTCGGTCAAGCTTAGTTTAGAGTAAGTTGGCTTATTAAGGGGTACAAAGTAAAAATGGACAGTGACTGCATTAAAGCCACCTTCAGGGGTGGTCTTGAAAGACTGGAAATGAAAATCTCTCCAGAGGACAGAGCCACAAAGTGTACACCTGGTCATTCACTTTGTGTGGAATAAGTGGCCCTATATGAGAATGCAAACAGATTTCTGGTCAGTAGCCAATGGCCTGGCTGAATGGTCAGAGACCTGGAAGGGAAAAGACTAGATGAACAGAGACAAGAAGTTCTGCTGTAGAGGTATGTGGGTGAACAGATGGGACTGGGCTCTAAGTTATCAACATCCACCAGAAAGCATCTACCACTGAAGACACACTGGGCAACCATGTTATCAATATCCTAGATGACTGTTGTTAGTTAGCTTTTGTTATTGGTCACATAAGAACTGCCACTATTGGCACACTTAAGCAGTAGCCATGATAGCAGAGACAGAGGCTGTGTATGGAGCCAACAGTAAGGACTTCTCTTAACAAAGCAAATCCAGCTACTGATGCCTCTGAATATTCTACCTGTTATTAACAGAGACCAATGCCGACCCTCCAGTATGGCAAAATTCCTGAAGGAGGGCTTCCCTGGTGGCACAGTGGTTGAGAGTCCGCCTGCCAATGCAGGGGACACGGGTTCGTGTCCCGGTCCGGGAAGATCCCACATGCCGTGGAGCGGCTGGGCCCGTGAGCCATGGCCGCTGAGCCTGCGCGTCCGGAGCCTGTGCTCCACAATGGGAGAGGCCACAACAGTGAGAGGCCCGCATACCGCAAAAAAAAAATTCCTGAAGGAGACCAACTGACAACTTGGTACAAATTGACTACATTGGGCTTCTTCCATCCCAGAAAGACCAATGGTTCATCTTAATAGGAATAGATAAGTACTCTAGATATATGTTTTCCTTTCCCATCCACAAAGCCTCAGCCAGTATTAATAGCTAGGGGTTTACAGAATGCCTTGTTCACAGGCATAGAATCTACAAAGCACAGCGTCCAATCAAGGGACCCACTTTACAGAAAAGGAGATGCGGGAGTTGGCCATCGTAGGATCACATCCATCATAGGGTCCACTGTTTATACCACATACTACACAACCCAGTAGGAGCAAATCTCCTAGAGCTCTATAAAGGCCTTTCAAAAGCATAGCTGTATTATCAGCTCAGAGGTAACACTCTGAAAGGCTGGGATGCCATCCTTCAGGATGTAGCATAAGCATTATAAACCTCTACATGGTGCTGCGTTCTTCATAGGAAAATACTTAGGTGGGGGAACCAAGGAGTCAAAACATGGATATTTCATTTCTAGAAGTTTTATTTGAATCTTTATTATCTCATATCCTTCTTTAACATGTTTATAATTTTCTTTACCTTCGTGAACATAAGGGATATTGTTATAACTATTTTAATGTTCTGTTTTTACAGTTCTAGATTTTTGTTTCTCTTAAAAAATGTATCACTTTTTATAGTTTCTATTTCCCTGTCAAAACTTTTAAACTTTGCTTTTATCTACATGTGTATAGTAAGAGTGCTTGTTTTATAATCCTTGCCTGATAATTCCAGTATCTCTAATTGTGGTGGTTAATTTTATGACTGGGCTACTGGATGTCCAGATAGTGGGTAAAACATTATCTCTGGGTGTGTCTGTGAGGGTATTTTGGAAGAAATTAGATTTTGAATTGCTAATCAAACAAACAGGTGGTCCTCCCCAGTGTGAGAGGGCACCATTCAATCTGTTGAGGGCTTGAATAGAACAGAAAGGTGGAGGAAGGACAAATCTGCTCTCTCTGCTTGAGCTGAGACATCCATCTTCTCCTGTTCTCAGACATTGGTGCTCCTAGTTCTTGGGCTTTCGGACTTAGCCTGGGATTTACACCATCAGCCCCTTATTTTCAGACTTCAGACTTGAACTGAATTACACTGCTGGCTTTCCTGGTTCTCCAGCTTGCAGATGGCAGACTGTGGGACTTCTCAGCCTCCATAACCATGTGAGCCAACTCCTATAACAAAACTCCTCTTATTGTATATATAAGAGGAGAGAACCAGTAGGATATGTGTACATATCCTATTGGTTCTATTTCTCCAGAGACCCCAGATACCCTAACCTGTATATTTCTGTTGTCTATCTTATGTTTCTTTCTCATGTTATCTTATCTCCTCATGTGCTAGTTATTTTTAATTAGTCATTGGATGCTGTATTTGAAAAATTATTTGTAGAAATAATTTGATTTCTAAGATGATAATATTTTCTCCCAGGGAATATTTTTCATTTCCTTCATCAAATATTTTCATTTGATGCTTGGGGGCACTAGCAGTCCAGAACCATCTCACTACAAATCTAATTTTTAAGACTGTTTAGATCACTTGGATGACGTGAATCTTGGCTGTATACCATTCTGGGGCTTGTTTATTCCCAGTCCATGCTTATTCTTACAGGATAGTTCTTCAGGACCAAACAGAGACATTTATCAGAATCTACACCATTGGTAAGTTTTGTTTCCCTATAACTTTGAGGTCCCCAGAAGCACAGCTCAGTGTCTCAAGTGTCTCTTATGCATAGACAAGTGACTCTAGGACAAAAGTTGCCAAGTACCTTTTCTTTTTACCTCTCCAAGTCCTCAACCTCTGGTCTGGTCATATTGATGTATTTTGGAAAAGGTTTTACCCTTTCCCTCAAAATGTTTAACTGTTTTCAGTGGCAAGTTTGGTCAGAATTACCTAATCCAACATATTGGTTAGAATTACCTAATCCAGCACATCATCCAACCCAGGCATGTTTACTGATATCAATTTAAAGTTGAAGAGCTATCATGGGTAAAAGAATTTGTACTACTTCTAGTGGCTTCAGAAGCTAGAATGTAGAAAACCATACTAAATTTCAAGAAAATAATTTAAAACAAAACATGTTAATGATTAGCGAGCCATACTGGGAAAGTTTGCTCTAAGAGCTACTGAGATGCCTAACCCTGGATAGATCCAGGTAATTAAACAATGATTTTTCAAAGATGCATATATAGGATATGAAATGGACTAGCTGACCTCTAGGGTCCCTAAGAAGTGAGATTCCAGGACTCTTTAATTCCAAGAGAAATGGAGATGACTTCTGAGTTATGTCTGTAGCCTGGAAATTATTTTATAAAGAATAACTCATCCTAGGCTCAGACTTCAGGAAAGTAACTTTCAAAGACTCACTTCTTATGCAATCTCTCTGATTGAAATGTCTCACAGGCAGAGTTCTAGAAGCGGAATGTATTCTCTCTCTGCTCTGTGAACATGAATTTTCATGTATATTTGTTACAGTTCATGACCTGGGATAATGCCCTGTAAACAGGGAGTAGCTATTAGCACATTAATTAGGATTCCCTTTATAGTCCTATTGCAAAATATAATTATTTGTTTGATTAAATCCTTTGCTTTGAGAATTCCAATTTTCATGTTGAGTAAGAGACCCTGTTACAACTGCAGACCACAATTCATACAAAAGCACATTTTCATACGCCTTCTGTTTTTAAGTACCGTCTCTCTTACTTAGAGGTGAAATGACTGTGAAGAATGAAAGAATCTTAAATTAATGCTAAGAACTGATTCTTTGGGTTGGCAATAGAAGTGTAAACATGACCCAAGTTAGCAAATTTTCTAAGAGCTACTATTTAATGTTTAAGTGCTTGAAAGCAAACAATTTTATTTCCTTTTCAAGTCTATACAAGCCAGAGCTTATTCTAAACTGTCTTGATTCTCTCAAATGCTGTTAGCAGAAATAGGGGAAGTGAAATTTATTTCCTAAATTCAAAAGTACGTGACGAAGTATTATGCCCTGAGGTTATCTTAATGGGCAGGGTCATCCGGAGAATTTTCTTACATCTTTATTCAATCCATGCTTCTGGTGACACATGTGTTGACTTTATATTACTCTATATTATTAAGAAAATAAGCTGCTGTGAGTTCATTTCCCCTGGGCAGGTTTACCTAGCTAATCAGAGAAGAATGTTTCAGGTTGTCATTCAGCTTACCAAAAATGCAGTTACACTTGATAGAGGTGCAAGGATTTGTGTAGTGCATTTTTCTAGATGAAGTGTTACCAGTTTGAATGGGACTGCATTGCTAGTTCTGTCCAGTCCTACTGATGTGCTACTCACTAGCAGAGCTGCAAAATACACCACTGCTAATACTCATTTTCTTGCCTTTTCTGTTGTTTTCTTTTTCTAGAAAGAGAGACCGCCCAGGTGCTAGGGATGTGGTTTTGCCCCTGTCCAACAAGAATAAGTTGTCTGGATGACTGACTACAACTATAGTAGCTTATAAAACAAGCTCAGTAGCTATCATGACAAACAATGGAAAGAGGTAGAAATGAAAGATAAAAAGAAAAGATTTTTAGGCATTGCAGATACACTAATGCCCTTATAGCCAATGCCTGTCCAAGAAAGGAAAAAAATAATAACAAAAAGGTTACCATTTGTTATTTATTTAGAATTTTATTTTCTGTTAGGCATTATATCAAGTAATTTTAAAAAACAATTTTATCTTTTTATCTTTGGACCAATTTTTCAAATTGAGTGATAATATTCCCACCTTATAGAGAAAGAAACTGAGATCCAGAAAGATTAAATGACGTTGCCAATCACACAACCAGATGGTGAAAGAGAGGGTATCTGAGCCCAGCTCTTGTGTACTCAAGATTCCATCCACTAATTCCTATGTCAATTTCCCCTCATATTTCATTCTACACAAGTACCAGTGAATTAAAAGAGACAGAATGAGAATCTAATCTTCAGCAACAAAAATACATGAATTTTGTTTATCAACTCTGCTGCTGAGATCATAATGAGACTTCTAATAGGGGATATTACTATAAGAAACAAGGTAAAGACAAGTAGACTCACCATGTAGATGAAACTAAGGGTAAGTACTAATAACGCCATAGCTTTAAGAGTTACTTTCTCATAGGCCTCCACTTTCTACCATCCTAGTTGGAAATTTGCTAACTTTAGGTTTCCCAGCATCTTACCTCTCTTTAGGTTTAGAGAATTCTCTATCTTATGAATCTTGTGGAAGGTACTGGCTGCTTTTCACCATAGAAGCCACAGAAGGTAGAGAGTATGCTGCCAGTTTTCCTTGTAGCTAGTGCTTGAACACTAGACTAGGGCACTAGTCTGTACATCCTGATAGAATTAATTTTTTCCAGCTTTGAGATATAATTGATATAATATTTTGTAAGTTTAAGGTGTACAGTGTGATGATTTGATACACGCATATAAAGTGAAATGATTACCATAATAGGGTTAGTTAACACTTCAGTCACCTCATGTAATTACTTCTGTGTGTGCGTGTGTGGTGAGAACACTTAAAATCTATTTTCTTAGCAACTTTCAAGTATATAAAATGGTATTGTTAACTATAGTCTCCACGTTGTATATTAGATCCCCAGAACTTATTTATCCTATAACTGGAAGTTTGTATTCTTTGACCAATAACTGTTTCCCCCACCCCTCAGCCCTGACAACCACCATTCTCCTGTTTCTACAAGTTCGACATTTTTTAGATTCCGCATATAGGCGAGATCATATCATCTGTCCGTCTCTGTCTGGCTTAGTTCACCTAGAATAATGCCCTAAAGGTCCATCCACATCATCACAAATGACAGGACTTCCTTCTTTCTCATGCCTGAATAATATTACATATAATATTAATATTATTAATTATATATATCACATCTTCTTTATCAATTCACTTGTAGAGGGACACTTAGGCTGTTTCCATATCTTTGTTGCTGTGAATATGTTGCAATGAACAGGGGAGTGCATACATCTTTTTTAAGATTCTGATTGCACTTTCTTTGGATATACACCCAGAAGTGTGAATGCTGGGTCATATGGTAGTTCTATTTTTAATTTTCTGAGAAACCTCCATGCTGTTTTCCATAGTGGCTGTACCACATTTACATTCCCACCAAAAGGGCACAAAGATTCCCTTTTCTCTAGGTTCTTGCCAACACTTATCTCTTGTCTTTTTGATGATAGCCATTTTAACAGATGTGAGGTGATATCTTATTCTGGTTTAAATTTGCATTTTCATTATAAAAGAGGTTCAGCATCTTTTCATGTGTCTGTTGGTCATCTATACGTCTTCTTCGGAAAATATCTATTCAGATCTTCTGCCCATTTTTTAATCAGTTTTTTTTTTGCATTGAGTTACATGAGTTCCTTATATTTTTTGGATATTAACTCCTTACCAGACAGATGGTTTGCAAATATTTTCTCCTATTCAGTAGATTGCTTATTCTTTTTGTTGATTGTTTCTTTTGCTGTACAGAAGCATTTTTTAGTTTTTATATAGTCCTATTTACTTATTTTTTGCTTTTGTTGCTCGTGCTTTTGGTGTCAAATCCAAAAAAATTATTTCCAAGACCAGTGTCAAGGAGTTTTCCCCTACCTTTTCTTCTAGGAATTTTACAGCTTCAGGTTATATGTTTAAATTTTAATCCATTTCTAGTTAATTTTTGTGAGTGTTAAGATAGAGGTCCAGTTTAATTATTCTGCAAGTGGATATCCAGTTTTCCCAACACCATATATTGACTATCCTTTCCCCATTTTATATTCTTGGCTCCTTTGTCCAATATTAGATCATATATGCGAGGGCTTATTTCTGGGTGTTCAACTCTGTTCCGTTTATCTAAGTGACTATTTTTATGCCAGAATCATACTGCCTTAATTACTATAGCTTTGATATACAGTTTGAAATCAGGAAGTGTGATAACTCCATCTTTGTTTTTCTTTCTCAGGATTGCTTTGGCTGTTCCAGGTCTTTTGTGGTTCTGTACGAATTTTAGGATTGCTTTTTTTATTTCTGTAAAAAGTGTCATTGGAATTTTGGTAGGGATTGCATTGAAACTATACATAGCTTTGGGGTGGAATGGACATTTTACAATATTAATTCTTCTGATCCATCAGCACGATATATTCTCCCATTTATTTGAGGCTTCCTCAATTTCTTTCATCAAAGTCTTAGAGTTTTCAATGTGCACTGACAGGATTTTAAATATGGAATTATTTTCTGCTCTTGTGGCTGGGTAGAGATATCCAATGCCTGGAGCAGCAACAGAAGCAATGTCTGCAGTGACTTTCACATACAGTAGCACAAGGGGTGACAACAGGTAAGATCTGTGTAAGAGCAGCAGTGGCCTCATTGTATTGGCTCTCTGGTGTAACTAGGGGTTGTGACTGCTGCTTACAGTCCTTTTATTTCTGCCTGTTTCTAAGTCTAGTTCTCCAGTGTTCCTGATGATCCTATGAGCTACTTAATATTACAGAAATAAATTCCCTTGGGTTTAAGTCAGTTTTATTAATATTACCAGGAACAAACAATCCTAACATTCTTACCAGCAGACTTTGAAGCATGCCAAATTCCTACTACAAGATACAGTTTGTGTTTCATTATCTCAAGCACTCCTGATTACCAACCAATACCTTGATTAAAAGTGGCAACGTACACCTCATTATATAGGAAGGAGTTAGCATCTTACATTACCTAGAAGGATCAAGCAGGTCAACAGTAGGACAATACCTAAGAGGAATGTGAGTACTGTCTGGGGAAGACAGACCAAGGCGACTGGTCCAAAGAAGGAGAGTGAACCCCAGTAAGTCCTTTATTTTAGCCATAGTTCACATTTATAGGAGATCTATGTGTTTATATTGCAAGCCCTCAGTTCTGAAATACTGTGTTCCCATCATAAAAAACGTATTTTGGTGGGAGAAAGGAATCATCATCATTATCAATGTCATCATCATTTATTGGATTATTGTTAGGTGATTCTCCAAAAATTCATTGTTATTTAATGGTAACAATGATCTTTGAGGAATATTACCCCAGTTTTACAAAGACACTGAGACTTAGAAAGGTCAAAACTTGTACAAGTTAGTCAGTAAAGAGCAAGCTGGGGTTTGAACCCAGGCATTAGTAACCATTACAGCTTTGTTATTTTTCCTAAGTGTAGAAAAGACGATGGGAAGATATTTTCTATATATAACAGGGAACTTCCCCTCCAGACACCCTATATACTGGTCTTCCCATTCTCCTATGTCTTCTCAAAGACAAGGTTAGAAACAGACCTGTCTATCCAGGTCTCTAAAAAGATGATCCCACTAGTCCATTCATATGCTAACCTAACATACTAAATTCCTCCTTTTTTCACTTGCTTTCACCCTTATTTAACCATTTTAACTTTGTAGTCCTAGTCTGTCAAGAAAAATAATACATATTCTTCAAGATCTTATTCAAATATTTTAACATTTGTAAAACCTAGCCTCTCATAACTGTAACCCCTCAATGGTCTCTTACGTCTATGAAAAGCATTGCTCATTGGTCTTATTTGAAACTAAAACATAAAGTATAAAGCCATGTTTAGTAGGTAGCAATATATTCAGAAAACTGATCTGGATTCAGTTTTGTGCCAACCAGTTTTTATTGTTTTTGTAACTTCTGTTCTGAAATAAGTATAAAATCCAGGGAAGTTGCAGAGCCATGTATACAGAAATTCAGTGCTTCACTGAGCCGCCCATAACATTTTGCATAAGTATAGTACAATATCAAAATAGGTAACTGACAGTAGGAAAGCCATGCCCCAGAAGGATCCTCTGGATTAATATCTGTCCATGAGAAAGAAAGTTCCATTTGAATTGGTTGTAAGAGAACTGGCTTCTGCAAGAAAATGCCAGGATGTAGTGATCACAGGTGACTCATAGACTATAGCATTGACATGCTCTGATACATATGTATCTTATTGTTACCATAATGGCAGTATGAGCCATAGATCATAAATGCACACTGTTGGACCAATTGCACTTGAAGATTAAATTCACAATTATATGAAATATGCTCATTAACCAACAAATATTATTGGGAGTTTTCTTTCTTTCTGATAGCTCCCAGATAATGGTTCTGTAGGAAATAAAGAAAAAAAAGCCATGCTGTAGTGAAAAAACATTGACTTTGGAATCATACTAGGGTTTGAATCCTGAATCTACTAGTTAGTAGCTGTGTGACATTGGGCAAGGCATCTAAACTCTCTGAGCCTTAGCTCTCTTACATACACAGTAAAGCTACTAATGATAATTTTATGAGATAGTTTAATAATTATTTTCAAGAATGAAAAAATTTGTTATTTTTGTTAATAAATATGGTTTTAATAAATGTGGGTTTTAATTTTTTAGTTTATGTAAAGTATATTTAAAAGCTATGGGAGGCCAGATAAAGATAGAAGGACATGGAGCTCACCTCCTCCCACGAACACATCAAGAATATATGTACATGTGGAACAATTCTCACAGAATACCTGCTGAATGCTGGGAGAGGATCTCATAAAACCAAAATTGCAAGAAAGATCACCATGTAACCAGGTAGGACAGAAGAAAAATAAAGGAAATGGGAGTGGGACCTGTGCCCCTGCGAGGAAGCTATGAAAGAGGAAAGGTTCTCTCACACTTAGGAGCCTCTTTACCAGCAGGGAAATCAGCTGGGACAGAGAGGGAGCTTCAGAGGCTCAGAGGAGAGCACAGCAGCTGGCATGCAGCAGGCAGAAGACAGAGAGACCAGCACAGAGGGTCCGTGCCACTGCCCTGTGCTCCCCAGCTTGAGACACAGGTCTGCTGGTGTGCTCTGCAGATGGGTGCTAAATCTTCAGCTTCAGAGGACAGACCCGGGGAGAGGACTTGGGTTGGTTGTGCAGAGACAGCCTGAAGGGGCTGGAGTGTGGTCCAAGCCAAGCTGCAACTGGGGGTGTGTGCAGGAAGGAGCCTGGGTCCAACACTAAAGCCCCGTTGTTAATATGCATGCTTGAAGGGAGGGATGGGACCTGCCATAGCAGCGTCATTCTCAAAGTGCTCACAGTGGGCACAACTCCACCTCTAAGAGCTCTGGGAAAATTCAAGCACTGGCAGGCTGTCCACAAGTGTCGGCGGGGCTGAAATCCAAACTGATCCCCAGGGGCCGTACAACTTCGGAAGCTGGACTGAAATCTGAGTGACCCAGTAGCTGTGTGATCTGTGGATTTACACACTGCAGGTGGCTTTGTAAATTCAGTGGCTGCAGGACATCTGAGTAGATTACTTGTGCTCTCATTGCTGAGGCAGGTCTAGTGACAGTGGCTTCAGGCACGGTGGGCACATGCACACAGAAGCAGGGCTGGTATCTGGGCTGACTCAGTAGCCCCCACGGTGGGTCCAGGTGCACGACTACAGCAGTCTCAGTGTCTGACCTCAGCAGTGCTGTGTCAATGGATCTGTGCTAGTGGCTTTAAGAGCATAGAACCTGAGGGACACCAAGTCCAATTGCCTGAATTCCCATGGTTGAGTCACGGCTGAGGGCAGTGCCAACAACAGTGTATTTTGTGAGCCCACATAGTGGGTGACAGGTGACATGACAGAGGGCATGGACAGCTCCTGAAAAGGAATACTTAGAGGCTTCTTTCCCAGCAGGAGCATTTCTGTTCCACCTATCTCACACCACAGTTCAGAAACAGATCTGAGTGTGTCTACCCTGACAACTGGGGAGCAGACTCTGCTCCTGAAAGGGCTGAGATAATCACAGAGCAAAGAGGAGGCTAAACTCAACATCTAGGGCAGCCTCTGGTCACCACAACAATAATCACTCCCCTCATCAAGGGCATACAGAGAGCACACACTGAGGAAAGATGAGGCAGGCATCCACACTAAAAACAGGCCTTGCACCAAATATGTTAGACTCACAGAGGATACACAGGGACATTCTCACCTAAAAACAGCCCTTCGAGACCACAGTAGATAACTGTTTCTCCTAACTTCATAGAATCAGAGAAATACAAGTAAAATGAAGAAGCAGAGAAACCACTCCCAATTAAGAGATAAAGATATTTCCCCTGAAAGAACAATGAAATAGATCTCTCCAGTCTACTAGACACTGAGTTCAAAAAGAAGGCAATGAAAATACTGAAGGAATTAAGAAAGGCTATTGATAGAAATGCAGATTACTGTAAAAAGCAACTAGAAACTATAAGAGGAGCCAGTTAAAATTATAAAAATCATTTGCTGAGACAAAAGCTGAGCTAAAGGCAATAAATAGCAAACTGCATAATACAGAAGAAGGAATAAGTGATCTGGAAGATAGAGTAATAGAAATCACCCAATCAGAACAGAAGACAGAAAGATGAATGAGAAAAAAAAAAAAAGAAAGCAATATATGAGACCTATTGGATAATATAAAGCATCCCAAACTATGTATAACAGGGATCTCAGAAGGAGAAGAAAGAGAAAAGGGGATCAAAAATGTATTTGAAGAAATTATGGTTGAAAACATCCCAAACATAAAGAACAAGACAGATATCCAGGGACAGGAAACATAGAGGGTCCCAAGCAAGATGAACCCAAACAGAACTACCACAAGACATATTATAATTAAAATGGCAAAAGTTAAAGAGAAGATTTTAGATGCAGCAAGAGAAAAACAAAGAGTTAATTACAAGGGAACACCCATAAAGCTATCAGCTGATTTCCCTACAGAAATGTTGCAGAACAGAAGGGAGTGGCAAGATATATTCAAAGTCCTGAAAGGGAAAACCCTGCAACCTAGGATATTCTACCCAACAAGATTATCATTTAGAATAGAAGAGACAAAGAATTTCTCAGACAAGAAAAAGCTAAAAGAATACAGCAATACTAAACCTATCTTAAAAGAAATTTTGAAAGGTCTTCTCTAAATAGAAAAGAAGCAAGAATCTATAGGAAAGAGAAAATCACAATTGGAAAGTAAATCACTTAAATAAGCCAGTACACAGATTTTTAAAAAATCAAAAAATTGTTGTGAAAACAATGATAACTACAATTAATAGCAAAATGACAAACATGAAGATGTAAAAGAGGATACCAAAATCATAAAATTATAAAATCATAAAATGTGGGTAGGAGAGTAAGAAAATGTACTTTTTTCAATAATGTGTTTGAGCCTATGTGACTACCAGCCTAGAGCAAGTAGATATAGTAATGGGTTAACATATTTGAAAAAGAGTAACCACAAATCAAAAAGATACAATAGATTCACAGAAATCAAAAAGAAAAATCAAAAACATAATACAAAAGAAAACCGTCAAACCACAAAAGGAAAAACAAAAAAGAAAAAGGAACAAATTAGAAACACAAAATCAACTGGAAAACAGCGTTTAAAATGGCAATAAATACATACCTATCAACAATTATCTTAAATGTCAATGGACAAAATGCTCTGATCAAAAGACACAGAGTGGCAAATTGGGTAAAGAACAAGAGTCTACAGTATTCTAACACAGACCCACTTTAAGACTAAGGACACACATAGATTGTAAGCGAAGGGATGGAAAAAGATATTTCATGCAAGTGGAAATGACAGAAAAGCAGGGGTAGCAATACTCATATCAGAAAAAATAGACTCTAAACAAAGCTGAAAAGAAAGATAAAGAAGGGCTCTATATAATGATAAAAGGATCAATACAAGAAGAGGCTATTATACTCATTAACATATATGCACCTAATATAGGAGCACCTAAATACATAAAAAATATTAACAGTCATACAGGGAGAAATTGATGGGATTACAATAATACTAGGAGACTTTAACGACCCACACACATCAATGGACAGATGTTCCAGACAGATAATCAATAGGATAACAGAGATTCTAAATTATACAATAGAACAGGAAGACTTAATTGATATTTTCAGGACATTACATCAAAAATGCAGAATACACATTCTTTTCAAGTGCACGTGGAACATTCTCTAGGATTGATGACACACTAGGACAAAAACAAACCTCAACAAATTTAAGAGCATAGAAATTATTTGAAGCATCTTTTGTGACCACAATGTCATGAACCTAGAAATCAACCATAGAAAGACAAACAAGAAAAAAAGAAAGATTACATGGAGACTAAACAACATGCTACTGAAAAATCAGTGGTTCAATGATGAAATCAAAGAGGAAATTAAAAAGTACCTTGAAACAAATAACAATGAAAACCCAACCATACAAAATCTATGGGATGCAGCAAAAGGAGTTCCTAGGGGGAAGATCATAGCAATTCAGACCTTCCTCAAAAAATAAGAAAAATCTCAAACAACCTAACCTACTACCTAAAAGAATTAGAAAAAGAAGAACAAATAAAGCCTAATGTCAGCAGAAGGAAGGAAATAATAAAGATCAGAGAGTAAATAAATAAGAGATTTAAAAATGTTAAAAAAAACCCAATAAAACCAAGAGCTTGTTCTTTGAAAAGGTAAACAAAATTGACAAACCTCTGGCCAGCCTCACCAGGAAGAAGAGAGAGAGGACCCAAATAAACAAAATTAGAAATGAAAAAGGGGAAATAACCAGTACTGCAGAAATACAAAAGGCTATAAAAGAATTCTATGAACAATTGTATGCCAAAAAACTGGTCAACCTAGAAGAAATGGACAAGTTTCTAGAAACATACAGCCCACCAAAACTGAATCAAGAAGAAATAGATAATTTGAACAGACTGATCACTAGACATGAAATCGAATCTGTAATTTAAAGATTCCTTGCAAACAAAAGTCCAGGACCAGATGGCTTCACTGAAGAAATCTACCAAACATACAGAGAAAGACATATACAGATCCTTAAACTCTTTCAAAAGATTGAAGAGAAGGGAACAAAGTCATTCTGTGAAGCCACCATAACCCTGATACCAAAATCAGGCAAAGACAATACCAAAAAGAAAATTATAGGCCAATATCTTTGATGAATATGGATGCAAAAAATCTCAACAAAATATTAGAAAACTGAATCCAACAACACATAAGAACTATCATACATCATGACCAACTGGAATTCTTTCCAGGGTCACAAGGGTGGTTTAACATACACAAATCAATCAATGTGATATACTACATCAACAAAAGACAAAAACCACATGATCATCTCAATGGATGCAGAAAAAGCATGTGATAACATTCAGCATCAATTCATGCTAAAAACTCTTACCAAAATGGGTAAAGAGGGAACATATCTCAACATAATAAAAGCTATTTATGATAAACCCAAGGCCAACATAATACGCAGTGGTGAAAAGCTGGAAGCCTTCCCACTAAAACCTGGAACACAAGGATGCCCACTCTCACCACTTCTATTCAACATAATATTGGAAGTCGTAGCCACAGCAATCAAAGACAAAGAAGAAATAAAGCTATACAAATTGGAAGAGAAAAGGTAAAATAGTTAATATATGCAGATGACACAATACTATAATTAAAGAAAAACCTTAAAGGCTCTGCACAAAAACTATTAGAACTAGTGAATTAATTCAGCAAGGTATCAGGATATAAGATTAACATACAGAAATCTGTTACAGTTCTTTACACTAACAATGAAATATCAGAAAAGGAAAGAAAAAAATCAATCCCTTTTAAAATCGCACCAAAAAAATAAAATACTTAGGAGTAAACCATGCCATGGAGCGGCTGGGCCCGTGAGCCATGGCCGCTGAGCCTGCGCGTCCAGAGCCTGTGCTCCGCAACGGGAGAGGCCACAACAGTGAGAGGCCTGCGTACCACAAGAAACAAAAAAAGCAAAAACAAAGAGGTGAAAGACTTATCTGCTGAGAACTATAAAACATTGATAAAGGAAACTGAAGATGATTCAAAGAAATGGAAAGATATCCCATGTTCTTGGATTGGAAGAATTAGTATTGTTAAAATGGCCATACTTCCCAAAGCCACCTACAGATTTAATGCCATCCTATAAAATTATCCATGATGTTTTTCACAGAACTAGAACAAATAATCCCAAAATATATATGGAACCATAAAAGAACCAGAATTGACAAAGCAATCCTGAAGAAAAAGAACAGAGCTGGAGGTATAACCCTCCCAGACTTCAGACAATACTACAAAGCTACAGTAATCAAAACAGCATGGTATTGGCACAGAAATAGATATATGGCTCAATAGGACAGAATAGAGGAACCAGAAATAAACCCACACATTCATGGGCAATTAACCTTTGACAAAGGAGGCGAGAATATACAATGGAGAAAAGATAGTCTCTTTGGCAAGTGGGGCTCGGAAAACTGGACAGCTGCATGTAAATCAATGACGTTAGAACAAACCCTCATACTATACACAGATATAAACTCAAAATGGCTTAAAGACTTAAATACAAGACATGACACCATAAAACTTCTAGAAAGGAGCATAGGCAAAACATTTTCTGACATAAATCGTACAAATGTTTTCTTAGGTCAGTCTCCCAAGGCAGTAGAAATAAAAACAAAAACAAACAAGTGGGGCCTAATCAAACTTATAAGCTTTTGTACAGCAAAGGAAACCAAAAACAGAATGAAAAGGCAGTCTATGGAATGGGAGAAAATATTTGCAAAAACTACAACTGACAAGGGCTTAATTTCCAAAATATAAAAACAGCTCATAGAACTCAAAAATCAAATAACCAAACAACCCAATCAATAAATGGACAGAAGACCTAAATGGACATTTCTCCAGTGAAAACATATAGATGGTCAACAGGCACATGAAAAGATGCTCAACATTGCTAATTATTAGAGAAATGCAAATTAAAACTACAATGAGGTACCACCTCACACCAGTCAGAAAGGCCATAATTTAAAATTCTACAAATAACAAAGGCTGGAGAGGGTGTGGAGAAGAGGGAACCCTCCTACACTTTTGGTGGAAATGTAAATTGGTGTAGCCACTATGGAAAACAGTATGAACGTTCCCCAGAAAACTAAAAATAAAGCTACCATATGATCCAGCAATCAAACTCCTGGGTGTATATAGAGAGAAAACCATAATTTGAAAAGATACATGCACCCCAATATTCACTGCAGCACTATTTACAATAGCCAAGACATGGATACAACTTAAATGTCCATCAACAGATGAATGGATAAAGAAAATGTGGTATATATATACAATGGACTATTACTCAGCCATAAAAAAGAATGAAGTAATGCCATTTGCATCAACATGGATGGAACTAGAAATTATCATAGTAAGTGAAGTAATTCAAACAGAGAAAGATAAATATATGATATCACTTATATGTGGAATCTAAAAAACGATACAAATGAACATTTTTACAAAACAGAAACAGACTCACAGACTTTTAAAACAAATTTATGATTACCAAAGAGGAAAAGTGGGAGGGAGGGATAAATTAGGAGTCTGAGATTAACATATACCCTATTATATATAAAATAGATAATCAGCAAGGACCTACTGTATAGCAGAGGGAACTCTACTCAGTATTCTGTAGCAATATGCAAAAAGAATCTGAAACAAAGTAGATATATGTATATGTATAACTGAATCACTTTGCTGTACACCTGAAACTAACACAATATTGTAAATAAACTTTATGCCAATATAAAATAAAAATTAAAAAATAGATAAAAGTTATCAGTTACATTTTTTGGTTTCCCTGGTGGCGCAGTGGTTGAAAGTCCACCTGCCGGTGCAGGGGACACGGGTTCGTGCCCCAGTCCGGGAAGATCCCACATGCCGCAGAGCGGCTGGGCCCGTGAGCCATGGCCACTGGACCTGCGCGTCCAGAGCCTGTGCTCCGCAACGGGAGAAGCCACAGCAGTGAGAGGCCCGCGTACCGCAAAAAAAAAAAAAAAAAAGTTATCAGTTACATTTTTAAATGTTTTTTTTGTTCTCTTTTTTCAATTGGTAATTATCTTCTCTGTGTTTAATATTCAAAGTATTTAACATATTTATTATCCCAGAGCTAGATGTCAAAGCACAGTCTTAACTTGGATATCATTACAGAGGCTTAGGGTTTCCTTTCAGCTGAATTACTCACATATTCTAATTCATCTTTCAGAAATATTTCTTTGAAAATCTTATGCCTTTGATTATCCATGTAACATTTCTCTTTGCAAAATAGGCTCTATGACTAATTATAGCAAAATAAACCTATTACATCTTTGGGCTTTCTAGTTTCCCAAAGCAAATGATCTTTTAGATTACATTATCTATTTCATAATTTAAACTATATGTAACACAATAGATTGGAGAATGACAATCCATATAATCATTGGTAAATTTTTAAATTTTAAAATAATTATTCAATTGATCTATGATTCAGTCATTAATTATAGAATCAAAGGAAGATGCTATAAAATTTACAAAGAGTACAAAAAGTACAAAAATGATGTACTCTTCACTTGATTTCCTTCAGTGATAGCATCTTACAGAGCTATCAAAACCAATCTTATTCAGGTTTCACAGGTTTGACATATACTCATTTCTGTGTGTCTGTATAGATTTACACAATTTTATCACATATGTAGCTCTGTGCAACCACCACTACGAATCAAAAGAACTGTTCCATCACCGTAGAGCTCCCTCTTACTACCTCTTTTAGCCACACCTACTACCCTTTCTGTATCCCTAAACCATGGCAACTACTAATCTGTTCTCTGTCTCTAGAATTTTATTTCAATAATGTTATATAAATGAAATCATATAGTTTGTCACCTTTCAGATTGGCTTTATTTACTCAACAAAATTTCCAGGAAATTCATCAAT
Source organism: Phocoena phocoena (assembly GCF_963924675.1). Lineage (NCBI taxonomy): Eukaryota > Metazoa > Chordata > Mammalia > Artiodactyla > Phocoenidae > Phocoena > Phocoena phocoena. The sequence goes on along the minus strand of NC_089220.1, from coordinate 38,709,237 downwards.
GTTGTTATTATGCAAATAGTTCATTATTTATGTTGATACATAATGTTTCATGGTATGAATGCACCAGTTTATTTATTCATCCATCATTTAAGGACATTTGGGTTGTTTCCAGTTATTCAGTATTAAAGCTACTGTGAACATTTATGTGCAGGTTTTTGTATGAAAATAAATTTTTATTTCTCAAGGACAAATGCCCAAGCATATAACTGCTGAATCATATGGTAAGTATATGCTTAGTTTTATTACCTAAGTACTTTATTTTATTTGGAACAATTATAAATAATAGTGGAGTTCTAATTTTTATTTCAAACTGCTTGTTTTTAGTAGATAGAAATCTAACTGACCTTTATGTGTTGATCATTTTCATCCTATGACCTTGCTGACCTTACAAATCCTAGGAGCTTTTTGGTAGATATCTCAAGATATTCTGTGCAGGCAATCATATGTTTACAAATAGAAACAGTTTTCTATCTTCTTTTCCCAACCATAATCTTTATATATATACATATATATAAAATATTTATATATATATATAAAACTTTATATATATATAAAATCTTTTATATATATAAGTTTCAGGCATACAATGTAGTGTTTCACAATTTTTACAGATTGCACTCCATTTACAGTTATTATAAAATATTAGGTATATTTTATTGACTTTTATTTATTTTTCTTGCATTGATGCACTGGCTTGAAATTCCGGTTCTGTGCTGAAGAAGAATGATAAGAGTGTGTAATTTTGTCTTATTCTCAGTCTTAAAGGGAAGTAATTCAGTTTTTCAACATTAAGTGTTGTGCTAGCTGTAGTTTTTATGTACATGCTGTTTATGAGATTGAAGAAATTATCTTCTGTTCCTAGTTTTCTGAAGGTTTTATCATGAATGGGTACTAAATTTTGTGAAATGATTTTTCTGAATCAATGTATATGATCATATGATTTTTTCTTTGTTAGCTTCTGAATATGGTGTATTACATTAATTGATTTTCTAGAATTGAATCAGCACTGCACATTGGAGTAAATCCCTTTGTTGTTATATATTAATATTTTCATACATCACTGGATTTATAATATTTTGTTCAGGACTTTGGTTTAAGTTCATGAGAGATATTATTCTGTAGTTATTGTGTGCTCTGTGTGTGTGTGTGCTCGCACTTTGTCTGATTTTGGTATCAGGGTATTTTTGGCTTCATAAAATACGTTGGGAAGTGTTCTATCCTCTTCTATTTTCTTGAGGAAAAGGTGTTAAATTGACATTAATTATTCTTTAAATCTTTGGTAAACTTCCCTAGTGAAACCAGCTGGACCTGGAGATTTCTTTCTGGGGATCCTTTAAACAAAAATTCAGGTTTTATTGATGGATGTACAACAATTCACATTACATCGTTCATCTTGGCTGAGTTTTGGTAATTTGTGGTTTCTAAGTAATTGATCTATTTCTTTGAACTGGCCAGTAAACATCTATGTGCCAACTCATTTCCATCATGTTATAATTTTGATGTAAATCTCCTCTGTATTTTGTTCTCTATCTTCATGGTGAATAGACTATTCTGATATTATTTTAAATGTTTCCTAATGATTTAGCATCATCTGTGATTTTCTGATGTTTTCAGGAAGTGCTGTACACATAAAATGTTGGCCTCAACTTTTAACATCTCTATCCTGCCATGTTTTGAGTTTGCATAATTTTTCTTGCCTCTCATCTCTCCTCCTTCAATGACAGTGGCCACTTATATAGATGACTTTCTACTTACCACTAAAAAGCCCCTCCTCCATTTTTCAGTTGTAATTTGATTCAAATCCACATAATATTTGGAACCACATATAGACTATTTTTGGATTTTGGTTTAAGAGGTAACTGACTTTTAATAAGAGTTCTTTTTCAAGATGGCAAAAATTTCTAGCACCCACGGGTGGAAATAATCTTTATTAAGAAATACTGTATAAAGGATATTCTAATCTTCAACAAAAGAGGCAAGAATATAAAATGTGAAAAAATCTCTTCAGCAAGTGGTGCTGGGAAATTTGGACAGCTGTATGTAGATCAAGGTGGTTAGAACACACCTCACATCATGCACAGAAATAAAATCAAAATGCCTTAAAGACTTAAACATAAGACACCATAAAACTCCTAGAAGAGAGCATAGGCAAAACATTCTCTGACATAAATTGTACCAAAGTTTTCTTAGGTCAGTCTCCCAACACAATGGATATAAAAACAAAAATAAACAAATGGGACCTAATCAAACTTACAAGCCTTTGCACAGCAAAGGAAACATAAAAAAAAAAAAAGACAACCTATGGAATGGGAGAAAATATTTGCAAATGATGCAACAGACAAGGTCCTAATCTCCAAAATACACAAACAACTCATACAACTCAACAACATAAAACCAAATAACCCAATCGAAAAATGAACAGAAGACCTTAATAGACATTTCTCCAAAGAAGACATACAGGTGGCCAGTAGGCACATGAAAAGATGCTCAACATCACTAATTATTAGAGAAATGCAAATCAAAACTACAATGAGGTATCACCTCACACCAGTCAGAATGGCCATCATTAAAAAGTCTACAAATAACAAATGCTGGAGAGGTTGTGGAGAAAACGGAACCCTCCTACACTGTTGGTGGGAATCTAAGTTGGTACAGCAACTATGGAAAACAGTATGGAGGTTCCTCAGAAAACTAAAAGTAGAATTACCATATGATCCAGCAATCCCACTTCTGGGCATATACCCAGACAAAACTATAATTCAAAAAGATACATGCACCCCTATGTTCATAGCGGCACTGTTCACAATAGCCAAAACATGGAAACAATCTAAATGTCCACTGACAGATGAATGGATAAAGAAGATGTGGTACATATAAACAATGAAATACTATTCAGCCATAAAAAAGAACAAAATAATACCATTTGCAGCAACATGGATGCAACTAGAGATTATCACCCTAAGTGAAATAAGTTGGAAAGAGAAAGACAAATATCATATGATATCACTTATATATGGAATCTAAAATATGGCACAAAGAAACCTATCTACAGAACAGAAACGGACTCACAGACATAGAGAACAGACTTGTGGTTGCCAAGGGGGACGGGAGGGAGGGAGAGGGATGGACTGGGAATTTGGGGTTGTAGATGCAAACTATTATATTTAGAATGGATAAACATCAAGGACCTAATGTATAGCACAGGGAATTATACTGAATATCCTGTGATAAAACATAATGGAAAGAATATTAAAAAAGAATGTGTATATGTTTATAACTGAGTCACTTTGCTGTACAGCAGAGATTGGCACAACATTGTAAATCAACAATACTTCTATAAAAAAATAAAGGATATTGTTTGCCTGTTTTTAACCCCTCTAGGTATGATGTCCAGATTAGCTCTCTAGAGATAACTTCATTGACAACTTAAGAATTTAAGAATTATTGAAACTGCTAAGATGCTGATTTATAGTTAACATGAAATGTTTATATATATCATGAGCCAAAAGTTCTTACGTAAATATTTTGTTCTACAATTACCTGAAGAAAACACTCTCAGCTAATAGAAATGTCTATCTTCCAAATATTTTTTTCCTATGCTCTGATGATTTGTTCAGCATGGACTGAATGGGTATGACTATTGGTCAAAAGTTTTTATTCTTTATTTACTTGCTCCTTTTAAGTAAGAGTCCTTATCACTTTTCATTCCCAACAAAAGAAAAATTAATAGTAAAATCAGTGTTCTGTCTTTATACACTGGAAATGTTTCCATCTATTTGTGTGTCTATGTGCCATCCTTGAGCAGTATACTCTGTCAAGATGGAGAGGGGTTTTATTCAGGAGTAATTTCTTCAGATTCCACCAGAAGCCCCACTTCCCCATTGAAAAGAAACACAGATGCCATAACCCTTCCTTTGTAACATAATTTTGCACCTTGTTTGGCTGAGTTGAATAGTATTCATGCTTTAAGTTTTTATGCCTGTCATCATGTGAGTGTCCTACAAACATTATAAAAACAATTTCGGTCACATGAACTTTTTTATTTTATTCTATTTTGTCCTTTGTTTCCTTCATCCCCAGTGGAAAAATAAATTACCTCTGTGTAATTAGTTTATATTATCCTAACTTCAATCATTAATTCAATATTCATTTTAATCTTGTGACTTGTAGATAAATGATGCTTCTTAAGGGTTCTAGATACTACTAAAAGAGGAATTACAAAAGGGGTACTGCATTATGAAAGGTCTAAAAGATAAGTTTATTTCGTGTCATGATTTTGACCAAAGGCTGCGTTTGAAATTCTTTATTCTCTGAGGTTTTCAAGTTGAGCCCATACCTAGTGCTCTCGTGGGCTCCATGCAGACAGCTTAATTTGAACTCTTTCTTCTCTCTGTTCTTTAGTGCTATTTTGGATTTTACAAGAAAAAAAAACTGGGAGAGGTTTCAGAGGAATACTGCTCCCACAAGACTATGACTTATGCCCTTATGCTAATACATAATTTACTGTATTGTACTTTCTTATTCATTAGGAAAAATATACTGGTTTGTAAAGTTCTGACACATTAATCTATTCTTGACTTGAGATGCGTGAGAGTTAAGAAAATGTACACCACTCCTCACTAGCTAGAGCAGTATGGTACTTGCCATCTTTTGCTCCCTAAATCCAGAAATACATGCTTCTGTCTGGAAGGATATCTGAACCTGTAGAAAGAGTCAACACTTCAAAAAGCCACATCCCATAAAGCCCTATCTCTCCTCATATCACATGTTCACTTAGGTAGTATTTGGGTGACCTTTCAGATAGCACATCTGCACCCTCGGGTAACCCACAGGCTTGCTCTTGCTCCAGAGGCAATCAGATTAGGTCTGCACATAACAACAGCAGAACCTTTAGAAGAAAGCTGAATATGTTTTATTCTTCGCTCTTACCCTTTTGTTTTTTTCTTTGGGAAAACACTGTTATTTCACTTATTAAGTGCTGAAGCCTTCTTTTTCCAGCTGTATAGAAACTGGCTGTGAATGGATATAGCAATGTCTTTCTTGCTCTTCCTTTCCGCATATCTCCAATTCCCATTATGGGTTATCTGTTCTTACCTCATCCCATAACCCATTCAAAATAGTTCTAATTCTAATGTTTCCCCTTTCAATCATTTCCCTAAAATTGGGAAAGTTGTATGTCTATCTTTCTATCTATCTTTCCAAAAGTCCCGTCTCCTTAACACTTTTAATTGTGTTTGATCACTGGAAAAAAGTTACATTATGGAGGAAAGGAAAGTTGCTTCTGATAGTTAGAAGGCAAGCCCATCTCTCTGATGTTCAGCTTCACCTAGAGTCTAGTCTAGTCCAACTATCACATGGAAAGAAATAGAGAATAAATTCTTTGGCAAGTTCAGTGTTCTAAGTCACATGATGTTCTGCTTGTGGTTTGCGAGGACTTGAAAAAAATCACTCTTTCCTCTGCTAATATCTTGAAAACTACAAGATGTAATTCCTAACCGTATTTTTTACCCACTACCTGGTCGCATATTCACTTTGGCTCTTGTACCTGGTTTGACCACCAAAGCAGTCAGTCAAAAGTAGTCACGTAATGTTATCTGCATACATATTTATCAATATCTTTGTGAGGAAAAAGTTTCAGTGCAAGCCACAAGGCATACTGTTGTCAAAAATGCATCGCTTAGGGCTTCCCTGGTGGTGCAGTGGTTGGGAGTCTGCCTGCCGATGCAGGGGACACGGGTTCATGCCCCGGTCCGGGGGGATCCCGCGTGCCGCGGAGCGGCTGGGCCCGTGAGCCATGGCTGCTGGGCCTGCGCGTCCGGAGCCTGTGCTCCGCGGCGGGAGAGGCCACAGCAGTGAGAGCCCGCGTACCGCAAAAAAAAAAAAAAAAAAAAAAAAAAAAAAAAAAAATGCATCGCTTGTACATACTCAAACTTCTCCATGAAATTCAAATTTGGGTTACTTTATTTCATACTCTTTTTCTATATGCAGATAGAGGTAGATTTGTGATTGGCAGGAGGAAAGGAGGGGAAGAGAAAAGAAGATGAAAGGGACAGGAAGTGAATTTCTAAAGTGTCCTTATTACTATATTACCTAAACAGTTTTTATTGACACATTAGATACAGAATTTTAAGATCAAATGTGGGAAACAGAGTATTAGTGAAGAGTAGCCCTGACTTATATTTATGCTCTAAGGTCAGGAGCATAGAAGAATGAAGTAAAATAGTTACCCTTGTCTCCAAGAGGTTACCCAAAGCCCATGTGATGAACTAGGTTTATTAAAACCTTAAGGATAAAACTACCCTCTCGTGTTGTAGCATTCATTATGTTAGTCATTACCTCTTTGGAAACAACTCAAACTTGCTTAAAGAAAAAGGAGATGTCAGTAGTTTATATAACCCAGAGGGGATGGGTATAGTGGGAAAAGACTAGAACCAAGGACTTGGCATCTTTTCTCTCTCAGCCTCTCATCTCTACTTTCTTTTCTTATAGACATTCTCTCTCGTTACAGACCAGCTTCAATAGGTGATATTTAAAAGCTCCAAAAAATTTGTTTGCACCAAAAAAATTGTTTGTCCCACATAAATTAGTATTCCTACACCAGTGAAATCCTCTATAACCTAAGGTAAATAAGAACTCTAAATAAGTATAAAAACTGCCTCAGTATATTTACTTTAGAGCCCTAGAGTAATATTGTGAACAATTACACAAGTACACTTTGCGAAACAAGAACATTTTCCTGCCAGTTTCCCACATCAATGTTCAAAAACAGCAATAACTGAACTTCATTCTTACAATGCACAAAACAAAAGCTAAGATTTATCGAGTGCTTATTTTCCTGGTTCCTTGTATTGTCTGATTTAATCATCACAACAACTCTATGATGTAATAACTATTATTATTTCCACTTTACAGATGAGAAATTGCAACATAAAGAGGTTCAGTAGCTTTCTCTAGGCTGTACTACAAATAAGGGATAGAGCTTGATAAGTAATACACATTTGCTGACTAAAAATTCTTGCTTGCCACCTGGTTCTGCAAGAATGAAGTCACTAGCCACTGCAGTAGCTGATCTTCAATACTCCCTGAATGGAGTTCAGGGTGGAGATCAGGAATGAGGCACTCTGTGCTCTGGGAAAAACTTGGTAGAACCGGCCTGCAAATAGTTAAATATTTTCAGGAGAAAATTTTTATGAGCCCAATTTCTTGCATCTTTTCATATCTAGAAAAGCACTAGAATCATTAATGGGGACATCTGCTCCTTGTCTCTAGCAGCAGCTTTCTACTGAGATGGGTGCTTGATTGCACGTATTCCCGCTTCACTAAAATCATATATATACACTAACCACAGGGCTATCTGAGAGACTGCCTCCTGGGCTCTAGTCCTCATTTGGCCCCAAATAAAACTTAGCTTACAACTCTTACACTGTGCAATGTTTTTTAGTCGACACAGAGAGTAATCAGCACTAAATGTCATAAATATGGAGTATTTCTATTTATTTACTTTTCCATCAGAAGTTAATTTATATTTTCCTTCACATTCGAGTCTATTCTCTCATTGGTTCTAAAATGCTGACCTTAATAAGATGATGAGATCTGTGAGGCATACCCAAAATAGATGTTACACATTTAACATTATTTTCACCTTTAAAAATAGTACAATATTGAACAAAGAAAAAAAATAAATAAATAGAGACTTTAACATGTCCCAGTGGCTATCATAAATGCAATGTTGAATCATGAAGTACGTTGGGAGTTTTCATTTTACATTGTTATCTTTTATGCATGATTGTTAATAACACAGATATGGTACAGAAAAAGGACAATTGGCCCAAGAAATGTGAGTTGCTTACTTGTCAGTCACTAAATAGCAGAAACAAAGTGATCCCCCTCTCTCTCAGCCCTAAACATGCCACTGTCCTAAGGACTGACCATATGTGCTGGTTATGCCCAAAATGACAGAACAAAACAAAGGCAGAGAATTACTTTAACCCGAATGAGTTAGAAAGTGGAAAAAGTAATGATTTTTCCATTGATTCCTCCCCTAAATCTCCAGTACTCAGCATGTTATAGTGGGAAAATATCTTTAGTTGATTTACTCTTTCAATATTAAAAATGAATAAAGCTCCTAAAAGTATTGTATTAATGTTCAATATGACTGTGATAAAGTAACTATAAGAGAGGCTACCAGAGTGAAGAGTTTTCCCATTATACTTTTACTCTTCTATTCTTCACTCTGTCAAAATATTTTGTCATGCAACAGTATTTCTTTTGTGAATCAGTGTATTTTTTTTTCTCTTAGCTTATCACAGAAGGAGTTTCAATGAATAAAACAGCCACCTTACACTTGCAAATGTAATTCAAGCTGACGCCACCAGCTGAGCAGGAGTGCCATGGGACCAAAGGCAACATGATTTAACAAACTGTTGTAATTAGAAGTGTATCGTTCGGGAAGTTATCTAAAATATGCTCGTGAACTGGCAACCACCTTTGTTGTCACCAGCACAAATGAAAATTTAACATGTATAAAACTTGTGCATGCAAATTTAGAGTACATTATTCAAAATTCATGGAAATGAATCATATGCTATTATTTAATCTACAATGATTATTTTCTTATTTTGCATCATGTTATGCAGTTAAAATAATTTAATATACTTCTAAGTAGTTTTAAATAAGCTTGAATGAAGGTTACAAACAAATGTTTACATGTGTTTGTATGCGTGTAGTTATCTTGATATAATTTTTGTGAAACTTTCAATTTATATTCATTAGCTAAATCCTCTTCCTTTTAGCCAGACCCACATTGAAGAATTTCTTGAGCCTTCATCCTTTGGCAATGCTTTTAACAAAATTCAGACTCAAAGGTAAAATAATGCAAACATTATATTTGTGTTAAGTCTGTTAACTAATTTCACTTAGGTCTGCCATTTTTGAAAACTAATATCATGTGGATACCTTCTGTGGACAGAGGCAGCAAAACCATCATTGGGCCCTTTCAGGGGGCACTTGAACATGTTGTACAGGGATCCACCTGGTAGAGCCTGTGTGTGCATCTGTGCATACCTGTGTGCACATACTCACTTGTGTGAGCACACAGGGAAGGATAAGATGCAACTTGAAGTTGCTGACCCCTTCTCTCATTCTGCATCTATTGATAAGCTATAGATGATCAACAGAAGTATTGCTTAAGGAATCTTGAACTTCTGTCCTGTCACTACCTGACTATGATGTGAAAAGCTGAAATCAGACACACAAAATAATCAGAAGTCCTGAATTTCTGGCTTTTTAAAATATTGCTTGATCCAGGCATCTAATTTCCCCAAGAATATGTGTATTTAAAAACGTTATGAACATTCTGTCATAAGACACATATTAGGCAGAACTTTAATTTGTTCTTATTAAGGAAAAGTTATTTCAAAGCAAAATAGCAGCAGTAGATCCAAGCCATTCCTAGTAATTCCTAGTAACCTGAGTAATTTCTTAGAAAATGGTTCTGGGAATGGAAAAAGCTAAAACCAGTAATGGAAATCCCAGAATCTGAATATCTTTGAAACATTGTTTAGAAAGTTATTTTTGAAGAATGTTTCTCAGATCTCTGAACAGATGGCACTGAACTTCAAACCTGCTCATTTTGTTTTCATATATTTTCAAAAATATTCTACTGTTAAAAAATCTGCATCTCAGTTTCTTGCTTTTTAACTGAATAATGAATTATGAGCTCCAATAGAATAAGAAAAGTATCTTTTCAGTAATATTAAACCTTCAATGCATAATTCATAGAGTGATGATTCAGAAGTCTGAACTGGTCAAATCTAGGATATTTCACTGTTAATATTTAGAATCTTAATAGAGATATATTTATATGTATGCCTTGATAAAAGGTGGGTATCCATTATCCGTACTTTTTCTGAATAAAAAATACAAACACTAGCTGTTACAAACCAAACTGAAAAAATGTAGAATACTAATAAAAGTTTCTCCCAAAGACATCTTTAATACTAATGTTGGCATTTACACATTAAATCAAGGTGAATTACTTTCATTACAAAAATGTTTAATTTGTTTAATAAAGGATTTAGTGCAGATTTCCCTCCTTTGTATAGATGAGTATTTATTTCCAGATAATAACACAAAAAATAATAAAGGAAATTAGACAACAAAGTTTGGAAGTCACTACCAAAGAAACAGTGAGAAATCTAGAACATAGAATACCTTATGATAAAATATCTTTGTCCGAAAATAAAATGGTGAGTTAGGCATACAAAAATCCTTTTGATATTCCTGAGCTGAATAGAAGCCCAGCAAACAGCATTTTTGGAGGACAATATAGTGACATGTGTCAAAAGTCTTCAAATTGTTTTACCCCTTGACCCAACAAATCCTCTTCTATGAATTTATTCTAAGAAAACATTAAACAAGTGAACACACATAAATTTTCACTGATCTTTACTGCAGGGTCATTGGGCAATGATCCAAATTTCCCAGAAAAGGGAAGTAATTAAATTATAGTACATCTGTACAGTGCAACTCTATAAACCACTGAAAGCAATAATGTGAGATATTGATGATACATATAATTTACATGGGAAGATGTTAATGTAATGAGTAAAAAAGTAGGTTGTACAACCTTATATGAAATATAACACACATAATAAATATGTGTCTATTCATCAAACACATACTCATATAGGGTATAGGATTGGAAGATGTGTTGCGGGCAGATTTGGCTAGTTTAAATTTAGTTTTGTTTATGTGTTTTTTTCTAATTTTTACATAATGAATACATATGACAAGTATAATAAGAGTATTTTTATTCTTTTAAATATGTAGTAAGATGTTCTTTCTGGGATGGTTTAAGTAGCATTACTGTGACACGTGCTATCAGGTTACGTATTTAGTTTTTTCTAAATACGTAACCTGATAGTTTTTATCAGGTTATTTTAGTTTTTTCTCTTATGGAAGGTTAAGGAATCAGACAATGATTTTCTAGTCTTTAATTTTTTAAATTAGCATCATAATCTGCCTTCATGGTGTGGTTTTTCATGCCTCCCTTCTGTCTCTAACTAGCTAAAATATTTGTATTTCCATGTGAATGATTCCTATAGTAGTATTCCTATAGTAGTTAAATTTTATTGTAAGTTTTATTATTCTAATACAGTAGTATGATTAATTTTAATTATGATAATGAGCATAATTAAGAAAATGTTTCTTCTAGTCCTTTAATCTGCAATTATTTCAATAATTATTAATTATTATTGAAATAATTAATATATATATAGAGTCAATATTAGATATTGACTCTCTGGATGTTAATTTTGCATACAAATCAATACAAATGTTAGAAAGAAAAAAATCCCAGGAGACAAAGAATTGAAAGCATAAAGATATCAATATGTCTCAGACCATTTTTTATCGACCAGTAAACAATACATCTCTTTTATTAATTTTTAAAATTATTTTTTCAGCCTATGAAACAGCCTATGAAAACAGATTTGCATGATCTGTTTCAAAGCACAAAATTCTTGAATGATAGAATAAAGTGATGTTTAAAATTTTGGAAATATCCTAGTTGAAAGGTGCAGAATTATCTTTCATGGAAATTATGCAAGGTTTATTATGTAAAAGTGATAAATAAAAGACATTGTGTAGAAGATAAATCTCGCATACCATCTTTTTCTCCCAGCATGACCCTTGAGAAATGAGGACCCTGAAAGTTTACACATATATGTCACCTATCACCTTTGATGCTCTTCTTGCTAAATACATGAATGTAAGCATTCTCACTTCTATCTAATGTCCATTTCACAATGGGCTTCACTGTGCTGTCAATGAAGTGATACACAGATTTTGGTCTCACTTACATTCTACTAACTTCTCACTTTACATATTTTACTAAGCAGGAATAGATAACATCTCTGCTTTCTTCCTCTTTATCTTTCTTGTGTTAACAATAATATACCTATTAGTTTATAAAGCACATTCTCTTGCTAGAAGTTGCTTTCTAGAGTTATCTCTAGGGTACAGGGGGCCCCAGAAAAACATTTTTGCAGAGTCCCAGCAGGCCCTTATGAGGGATAGTGATTTATTCTGGAATAATAGAGAAGTAGTGCTTATGTATTTGCTTACTGTCCAGTCAGTGCACATGGAGAGTCTCCCTAGTGTATAGGTGCCATCTCTTTCTGTTCAGGTCCAGGAAACATTTCTTACTTTATTATTCAATATGCTGTTCCCAACTAATTTCATATCTATCACCACAAGAAGATAGTAATGCTATTAACTCATGAAGCAATGGCTTTGGGAAACTGTATTGATAAAAATAGATTCTCTTGCAGCAATTTACCATTTAGCTAACACCAGTAATATCATTAATCAAGAAATTCCCTCATTGCGTCATGCCACCCTTGGATATTGGCTTCCAATGACTCTTTCAAAGGTGGTTACTGACCTTTATTGATGAAACCACAAATGCAAATCTTACTCAGAATATGTAGGAGAATGTGAATTCTAGCTTTCTGATGTTAAATTTGCCATTTAGAATTTTATAGTGTAAAGGCAGCAGAAGACACATTCCAACCATGTCTTTTTGTAAACTCTTTATCCAAAACTACTACATTCCAAGAATATGGTTTTTTTCAATGTTTGCCACACCTCTGCCTTCCACACATTGCCACCAGAGAGAAGGAGAGATAAGGGGAGAGACGAGTGACCCCATTTGCTCAAGGAAAGACTGTCCCTTATCTGCATCTAGCAAGGCTTACAACCCACCTAGGAGAGCACAGTGTCACCAAATGGGCTGGAGATAAGAAAGGGCCCATTGACATTGTAGAGCTATGGTTTCAGAAGTTCTCAAAGGAGATAGATAAAGTCACTCCACAAGAGGAGGCCTTGTAAGTGGTGGAGAGCCTGCAGAAGGGGTTGGGTGACTCCCCTGGATGCCAGCGACAGGGGTAAAGGACACCTGCTTCCACCTCTGCCACTCTCGGGTGCTGTAGACCTGAGGCAACACTGATGAATACAGGGGGCTGAGAACTCAAGCCTGTGGGCACAGCTCAAGGCCCACATGGAGGAGTGGACAACCACTAGCCCAGAGTCCTAAGCTTTGTTTCCCTCTGTCTGTCATGAGTAAAAAATCACATCACTGAAATTCAGTGAGTCAGCACCATTAGTGACCCACACTTCCATCATCCCAAGAAAAAAGTACTGTGGACCAGACAAGATGCAAAAGCTAGTAGGACAGCTGACCATTTTTTGGAGTTGAAGGTAGCGTGTTGGAGAGCATCCTCCAGACAAGGTGCAAAAGCTCGTAGGGCAGCTGATCACTTTTTGGAGTTGAAGGTAGAGTGTTGGGGAGCATCCTAACACATGGGTCCTGGACTGAGCTGGGATCCCCTGCATAGACAGCACTGCTGATTGAGGCTAGTCCAGATGTCAGGAGGGACTCAGAGAAAGACAGGCAATTCAAAGCACAGGGGCCCCTGAGGCCTGGGGCAGGGACCAGCCTGCCTATGTCTAAGGACTACACCTCAGAGCCTTGTGAAAAAGACCCTAGAATATATTTTGGTACCTCTTATACAGTTAGCTAGAATTGGTAAAGAGTGTATTTCTCCATAAGTTCTTTGCATTTTACTAGTCATATTAGTAATACTTAGTGCTAATTGTATTGGTGGTGACTTAAAAGTTATGAAATTGTAATAGTCTGACTCCATTTTGGATGTTTGCCTGCAGACACCTTTCAAGTCCCACTGGTGCCCCCTTCCTCTTCTGCCCCACAGCTAGACAAGCTGATAAGAAAGTTCAGGTGCTCTGCCTTTGGCCCTGATGGGAAGTTCAAGCTAATCAAGGCCTGTGCTACATGCAGGAACACTCACCTCAGCTTCACCTCTTAGCTACAGTAAAAACCAAGCCAGTCTTCTTTTCCTGTTCTCTCAAGCCATTTCTGAACCTACTTGGGAGCCTGTTCTATTTTCCCCCAGACACCCTCATAGGAGAGTAATAAACTTTCTCATACCCTCTTAGTGTAATGTGTGGTCATCAGTCTCAACATCCAAACTAAACTTTGGGTATAGGTGGAAGTCCCTCCCGCCTCTCTGAGGTGATCACAAAAGAACATAATTTAACCATCCAGCATTTGCAAAGCCAAGAAAGAGATGTTAATTGTAGGATAGCCTGAGAGACATTGGGCTATTACAATTAACCAGATTTAGCAGTTAGAGTCCCTCTACCTCTAAAATACAGACTCATTTTACAATGAATTTTAAGTACATCCAAATTTTGATCCAGGGTAAATCTGTTCTCTACAATGACTGACTAGCAACCTCAGTGGCCTTTTGGGAGGTGATATAAGAGTTCCTTCTTCTAATAAATTCTAGCTTAAATCAGTTGTAGCAGCTTCAGCTACACTTGTACGAGCAGATTGCTTTAGGAAAGGAAAATGTGATATTTAAAAACTGTCAAATTGTTACATGTGCTTTCCCTAATCAAATGCCTATGATTAAGTTGTAGCAAGACTGCTCCCAAAGCAGGAATAGATTTTGAACTTTAATCAGAGATTCTATAAATGCAGTATAAACATTGACCTTAGCTACTATCCCAAATGATGCATCGTGAGGACTACTTGACACTACTTTTTTTTTTTTTTTTTTTTGCGGTACACGGGCCTCTCACCACTGTGGCCTCTCCCGTTGCAGAGCACAGGCTCCGGACGCACAGGCCCAGCGGCCTTTTTTTGAACTAGCAAAATCCATACTCTATAAAGTATAATGAAAAGATCAGGGTACATGGGTCCTAGTTCTTGGTCTTTTTTCTTTTGTCCCCACTAAATAGTTAGGCAACTTTGGAAGCATTTTTTAAACTTTTCTATAAGAGGATCAGTGATGTCTCTTCCATATGCAAAATCTGTGATCTCTTGTCTTGACAAACAAAATTAACCTCAGGAAATGTGCAAGACAGAGAATAGAATATTGCTGTAGTATAATAAACACAAATGTTCATCTTACATCAATGGAACTCTTAGGTCATTCAAATTTTGGTTGAAAGGAGGAGACATATAACTTCTCCTCTCCATTATTGTAGAGACTTCAACTGCACAAGGTGACACTTCTGAATGAATATAAACCAGAATTGTTTCCTGATACCCTGGCTCTTAGAAAAATTACTTATGAATATGGGTCTTATCTCATAATGTGCGTCCTAAGATGTCCTCTTTTACTGTCTTTGTAGATTTATCCCAATGGGTCATACAAGTACTATTTTGTGTGTGCCAAAGTGTTAGAAGCATTAGGAAACAGTAAATCAGAATGCTTCAAAAATATGGAACTTACCTGGGTCTTAGAAGTTAGAAATCACACAGTGGTCTCCCTATAGTGAGAATTTTAACAAGGAACAATAAAATATAAAAAAGAACCAGTAAGAATTGAATAATACAATAACTGAAATGAAAAACACACTAGAAGGAATGAAGAGCAGACTAAGTGATACAAAAGAACACATAAGTGATATAAAAGATAAAATAATGGAGATCACCCAATCATAACAGCATAAATAAAGACAAATCAAAAGTAAGAACAGTATAAGGGACCATTGAGACAAATCTAGTACACCAACATTCACGTCATTGAGGTTCCAGAAGGAGAAGAGAAAGAGAAAAAGGGTTGAAAATGTATTTGATTAAATTATGGTTGAAAACTTTTCAAACCTGAAGAAGAAAACAGATATTCAGGTAGAATAGAAACAGAAGGTCCCAAAGAAGATGAACCCAAGCAGACTCACACCAAGACATATCATAATTAAAGTGGCAGAATTTAAAGAAAGAATTCTAAAAGAAGCAAGAGAAAAACAGAGAGTCATATACAAGGAAATCCCTTAAGGTTATCAGATGATTTTTCTGCAGAAAATCTTCAGGACAAAAGGAGTGACATGATATATTCAAAGTGCTAAAAGGCAAAACCCTGCAATCCAGGGTACTCTACCCAGCAAGATTATCAGTCAGAATTGAAGGAAAGCTGAAGAACTCATATAAGTAAAAAATAAAGAGTTAATCAATACTAAACCTACCCTAAACAATGCTAAATGGTCTAAGTGGAAAAGAAAATGTTATAACAGGAAGTCGTATCTATAAGAAAGGCAAAATCCCACTAGCAAAGGCTATTATGTAGTAAAGGCTGAGGATCAACCACTTAAGCTATTACAAAGATTACAAGACAAAAATTATAAAAACAATGATAACTATAATAATCAGGAAAGGGATGAACACTAAGATGTAAAATTTGACATCAAAAACACAAAATGTGGGTGAAGGGAGTAGAAAATGTAGATATTTTAGAATGTGTTTGAACTTAAAAAACTACCAGTTTAAACTAGCAGATATAGTTATAGGTCAACATATATGAACTCCATGGTAACCACATATCAAAAACCTACAGTAGATACACGAAAACTATAGAGAAAGGAACATAAGCATATCACTAAAGAAAATCATCAAACCACAAGGGAAGAAACTAAAAGAAGAAGAACAGAGGAGAACTACGAAAACAACCAGAAAAAAGTAACAAACGGCAATAATATATACCTATCAATAATCACTTTAAGTGTCAATGGACTAACTGCCCCATTCAAAAGACAAGGGTGGCTGATTGGATAAAAGAACAAGACCTATCTATATGTTGCTTACAAGAGACTCACTTCAGAACTAAGTACACACAGAGACTGAAAGTGAGGGGATGGAAAAAGATATTTTATGCAAAGGGAAAAGACCAGAAAGCAGGGGTAGCAATACTCATATTGGACAAAATAGGCTTTAAAACAAAGTCTATTAAAGAAAACAAAGAAAGGCATTATATTATGATAAAGGGATTAATGCAAAAAGAAGATACAACACTTGTTAACAAATATGAACCTAAAACAGGAGCACCTAAATATATAAAGCAAATATTAACAGACATAAAGAAAGAAACTGACAATAACACAGTAATAGTAGGGTACTTTAACACCCCTCTTACATCAATGGACAGATCATCCAGACAGAAAATCAATAAGGAAACACTGCCCTTAAATGGCACATTAGACTGGTCAGACTTCATAGATATCTACAGGACATTTCATCCCAAAAGAATAGAATATGCATTTGTTTCAATGTGGAACTTTAATCCAGCATAGATCACACTGTAGGCCAAAAAATAAGTCTCAACAAATTTAAGAGAACAGGAATAATATCAAGTATTTTTTCTGACCACAATGGTATAAAACTAAAAATTAATTACAGGAAGGAAAATGGGGAAAACACAAATGTGTAGAATAAACAGCATACTACTAAAAAAAACAATGGGTCAATGAAGAAATTAAAAAATACCGCAAGACACATGAAAATGGAAGCACAACTTTGCAAAATCTATGGGATGCAGCCAAACCAAAGCAGCTCTGAGAGGGAAGTTTATAGTGATACAGGCCTACCTACTGACACAAGAAAAATCTCAAATAAACAACCTAAACCACCATCTATAGTAATTAGAAAGAGAAGAAAAAACAAAGCCCAGAGTCAGTAGAAGAAAGAATAATGATCAGAGAAGAAATAAACAAAATGGAGCCAAAAAAAAATTGAAAAAATCAATGAAACCAAGAAATAATTTTTTTGTAAAGATAAACAAAATTGATGAACCTTTAGGTAGGGTCATCTAAAAAAAATGACAGGAGCCAAATGAACAAAACAAGAAATGAAAGAGGAGAAATAACAACTGATATCACAGAAATACCAAAAAATCATTAGAGAATACTACAGCTGAATGTCAACAAACTGGACAATGTTGAAGCAATGGACAAATTTCTAGACATATACAAACTTCCAGTACTGAATCAGGGAGAAATAGACAATCTGAAATGACTGAGTACTAGAGTGAAATTGAATCTGTAATATTATAAAACTCCAAGCAAACAAAAGTACAAAACCAGATGGCTTCACAGTGTAATCCTGCCAAACAAAGAAGAGCTAATATCTATTCTTCTCAAACTATTCCAAAAACTTGAAGAGGTGGGAACTCTCCCAAGTTCATTCTCTGAGGCCACCATTAACCTGATACCAAAACCAGACAAAGACACACAAAAAAAGAAAATTACAGGCCAATATATCTGATGAATATAGATGCAAATATCCTCAACAAAATAGTAGCAAACAGAATTCAACAATATGTATAAAGGGTCATACACCATGGTCAAGTGGAATTTATTCCAGGTATGCCATGACGATTCACTCTACACATAAAATGAATGTGATATACTACCTTAACAAAAAGAAGGATAAAAATGACATGAGCTTCTCGATTGATGCAGAAAAAGCATTAGACAAAAATTCAACATCTGTTCATGATACAAAGTCTCATCAAATTTGGCATAGAGGGAACGTACCTCAACAAAATAAAGGCCATTTATGACAAACCCATAGCTAACATCATACTCAATGGTTATAAAGCTGAAGGCCTTTCCTCTAAAATCAAGAACAAGACAAGAATTCCTTCTCTCTCCATTTTTTAAATCCTTATTTACTGTTGCACTTATTTCAGAAGGCAAATTCTTGCAAGTGGGACTGCTTTGTCAAATGTGTTCATATTTCACATTTTGCTAGAGCTGCCAAATATCTTTATAAAAATATGTTAGCAAACTTTATACACACTTACACCTCTGGTTTTTAAGATTCTCAGTTTCTTCCACCTCACCAACATTTGATATAATCAATTGTTTCATGTATTTTATTTTTTTCCACTTTGCAAATTTTTTTGAATTTTAAAATTATTTTTATATACAGCAGGTTCTTATTAGTTATCTATTTTATGCATATTAGTGTATATATATCAATCCCAATCTTCCAATTCATACCACCACCACCACCACCTGCCTCCCCGCCTCTCCATCCACTTTTGTTTAACATAGTATTGGAAGTCATAGCCACAGCAATAAGACAAGCAAAAGAAACAAAAGGCATCCAAATTGGAAGGGAAGAAATAAAACTGTCACTATTCACAGATGAAATGATACAATATACAGAAAACCCTATATCTCCACACAAAAACTATTAGAATAAATGAATTCAATAAAGTTTTAGGATAAAAGATGAATTTGCAGAAATCTGTTGCTTTTCTATACACTAATAACAAACTATCATAAAAAGAAAGAAAGAAAACAATCCTGTTTAAAATCTCACCAAAAACAATAAAATACCTAGGAATAAACTTAACCAAGGAGGTGAAAGACCTATATTCTGAAAACTATAAAACACTGATAAAGGAAACTGAAGATGATACAAACAGATGTAAATATACCCCATATTCAAGGATTAGAAGAATTAATATTGTTAAAATGTCCATACTACCCAAAGCAATCTACAGATTTAATGCAATTCCTATCAAAATACCCATGATAGTTTTCACAGAAATAGAACAAATAATCATAAAACTTATATGGAACCACCAAAGGCCCTGAACTGCCAAAACAATCTTTAGAAAAAAAGAACAAGGCTAGAGGTATCATGCTTTCTGACTTTAGGCTATACTAAAAAGCTACAGTAATCAAAACAGCATACTACTGGCACAGAAACAGACACATAGATCCATGGAACAAAATAGAGAACCCAGAAATAAACTCATGCACTTATGGCCAATTAATCTATGACAGTGGAGGCAAGATTATGCAATGGAAAAACGACAGTCTTCAAATAGTTGTGCTGGCAAAACTGTACAGTTGCATGTAGAAGAATGAAATTAGAATATTTTCTCACACCATATACAAAAATAAATTCAAAATGGATTGAAGACCTAAATGTAAGACCATAAAATTCTAGAAGCATACATAGGGAAAACACTCCTTCACATAAATCATAGCAATACTTTTTGAATCTGTCCCCTGAGGCACAAGGAACAGAAGCAAAAACAAACACATGTGACCTAACTAAAGTTAAAAGTTTTGCACAGAAAAGGAAATCACTAACAAAATGTAAAGACAACCTACTGAAAGAGAGAAAATATTTGCAAATAATATGACCAATAAGGAGTTAGTATCCAAAGTATATAAACAGATCATACAATGCAATATCAAAAAACCAAATTGATTAAAAAATAGCTTGAAGACCTGAATAGACAATTTTCCAAAGAAGATATACAGACACCCAACAGGCACATGAAAAAATGTTCAGTATCGTTAATCCTCAGAGAAATGCAAATCAAAATGAAATATCACCTCATACCTGTGAGAATGGTTATCATCAAAAACAAATGTTGGCACGAATGTGGAGAAAAGGGAACCCAGTACATTGTTGCTGGTAATGTAAATTGATGCAGCCACTATGAAGTACAGTATGGAGTTTCCTCAAAAACTACAAGTAGAACTACCATATGCTCTAGCCATCCTAATCCTGGGTGTATATCCAAAGAAAATGAAAACACTAATTTGAAAAGATACATGGACCCTAATGTTTACAGCAGCATTATTTATAATAAGCAAGATATGGAAGCAACCTAAGTGTCCATCAACAGATGAATGGATAAGGAAGATATGGTAATATATACACAATGGAATATTACTCAGCCATAAAAAGAATAAAATTATGCCTTTTGCAACAATGTGGATGGAGCTAGAGAGTATTATGCATAGTGAAATAAGCAGACAGAGAAAGACAAATACTCTATCTTGTCACTTATATGTGGAAAAAAAGTTTAAAACAAATGAAGGTATACAGCAAAACAGAAACATACAGATGTAGAGAACAAACTGTTGTTATCAGTGGGGAGAGGGAGGGGGGAGGAGCAATATAGGTGTAGGGAATTAAGAGGTACAAATTACTATGTATAAAATAAATAAGCAACAAGGATAATATTGTACAACACAGGGAAATATAGCCATCATTTTTATAAACTTTATATGGAGTATACTTTATAAAAATATTGAATCACTATGTTGTACATCTGAAACTGATACAATGCTATAAACTGATATAATGCTGTGAACTATATTTCATTTAAAAATAGGTTAAAATAAAGAAATAAATGCAGGCAGCAAGGCAAATCTGGCCTGAGAGCAGTAGTTTGCTCTCTTCAGTTATACAGGAATTAAAATGAATAATTTACAGTTATTCCAAGTATACAGATGGATCTCATAGTTGAGCAAAATATATGTAAAAGTATCTACAGCATAATTCAATTTATATGCAGTATAAAAACCATAAAAAATCAATCTATTCTGATCGAATTAGTAATTTAGAAATATAATTAGGAAAAACGTGTTCCTGTAAATTTTTCTCCTCTTTCTAGCAATGAGTCTAAATTTACAGTCTATTTTAATGGCTATGGTTTTTCATATTACTCTTCTTTTGAACTTTTCAGGTTTTTTCATACATCTAGAGAGGGAATGCAATATTTGTCTCTTAACTGGGACTTGAGCTGAGTTCTTAGTGATTATTTAGGAATCGTTGTTTAGATATTCTAGAACCAGATGACAGAAGAAAGAATGGTTTAAATTTCCTTGTTTCATTTAATGCATCAGAGTTCTTCCTCTGTAGGAGACTCCAACACAAAACCACAGAAAGAATTGTAAGCAAGAGAAAGGACTAACCATAACTGAGTAAGTTAGTTATGTTTAAGAGTAGTGTGCAGGATGAATTGCATTGAAGGAAGATTAGAGTTTGGGAGACTCTTAAGAAGCTACTGCAATAGTCCCAGTGAGATAATGGGGGCTTGATCTAGAGCACTAAAAGTGGGATTGGAAAAGAGATTAGAAAGAAATTGAAGAGAAAGTCTGTAAGTTCTATCTATTAATGGTAACAGCACCTAGTGAAATGACTGGTCAAGGAATCACACTGTAAATTTGACCAAAATCTGTCATTCAGAAAATTGCTTAAAGTCCTTTTTGTGATTATTGTGCTTCTGGAGATGAGAAAAATAGAGTATAGTCTTTTAGGTATCACAAGTGATAGGCCAGTAAAAGCACCTGTCTTTTGTTTTGCTAAGCAAGATACATAATTTAAGCCAATTAAAAGTTGCTTCTACTTCAAATACACAGGTCTTAGGGTAAAATTAGCCAGTAAGAAATAAGTCCACCTCTTACGTAAAATAAAATTGTGGTAAATGGCTACTAAGGATCAGGTCTTCTGCTTTGTTCTGTGTATTTATTACTGACCGACCAACAAACAAATTTAGTGGCATAAATCAACTACCATTTTATTTTTCTCACAGATTCGGTACGTCAAGAATTTAGAAAGGACCCTAAATGAATGACTTGTCTCTGTTTCATAGTGTGTAGAGTCTCAGGTGGGAAGACCTGAACGCCTGAGAATGATGCAAATAGATGTGAACAGGAATCATCTGGAGGTTTCTCACTCTTATGTCTGGCAACTGGATAAGATACCTCAAAGCCTGGACTTTTACCAAGAGGACCTACCACTGGTCTCTCCACGTGTCTCAGATTTATCACACAATGGCAGATAGGTTCTAAGAAAAGGCATCTAGAGAGAGATTATTTATAGACTGAGCATTCCAAGAAACTAAAACAGAAACTACAAAGCTTTCAAAACTCAGCCTAGAGATTCATGTAGTATGGCTTTCACTGCTTTCAATAACTAACAAGTTTGCCACTGAAGGCAGCTCAGATTCAAGCAGAAGGGAATTAGATTTCACCTCAGGATGGAGAAGTGGCAAGGTTATATGGCAGAAAAAAATGGCTGGCTGACTGGAAGAAATTATTGTGGCCATCTTAGGAAACATGAACTTCTCCTGACTGCAATAAAAAAAAATGGTCAGAAATGACTGTAAGAGTTACTTGCCATGGTCATGGAGTTGGGTGCTGAAGAATCACCTGATTTCTTTGGATGACACACCTGATATGTGATTCAACTCTCTTTCTTAACTTTGTTCACATTTACAAAAGAGGCTTCTCTATCACATCCAATGCCATTGGCCTTTACCCCAAGGAGATCATGCCTACTGTAGGAAAGTCCTGCTCCTGAAACTAAAGGCAGGAGATGAGGCAGGCAATGGGTCTATTACTTCTTTCTCTAAGCACCGAGTCCCCACAAAGTTCTCTTTTTATTGTTTAACAGAATGAATACTGTTCAATTCTTTTGGTCCATGTGGTCAGATAGAAACTATTAAGGGTAGGCACTTTGTGACTTCCATAATGATAAATTGGCAGATCTCAAGAAACCAGGTATTACAATTTTAAACTCAATTATTTTTACATTATATCACACTATCACTTCAGGCACATATATGTGGGTTAGGTGGAAAAGGGGGGGAAGAGTACTGCAAGATTTTAATCAGAATTATTGTTATGATTACAAAAGCAAAGAAGGGAAGCCAAATAATGTGCAGCAACAGGAGTAGTCTTGACTTAAGTTAATGGCAGTTTTCATTTTAAGAGGGATTTTTTTTGTGCAAGTACAGCTGATTTGAAACAATTTAATTAGCATTTGGAATAAGAACTCTAATCTTTCAGTCATTTGAACAGGATTAGGGATCTGCTAATGCAAAACAAAGTTAAAATACAATATGCTTGCATGAGGACAAACACAGACATAGCAGTAACCCTTAGGAACTCTGCTCCTCTTATAACTAGTGCATTAACCTGTTCATTTAGAAAAGAACACAATTTGATTTAAGAAAAGGTCAGCAGTTCACCAAGGGGAGCATAGCATAATGGAGTATTATGACAATAATAAAGGTCCCCCTGCTATTCAAAATGTCAGAGTAATGAGGAATGCAAGCTTTCTTAATATACATCTGCTGGGCACATGTGGAAAATATTAGTGGCAGACCGCCTCCCTTGTCACAAAGACCTCCATAAGGAGAGTGGAAGCTGCTGTGGGAAAGGCATAAAGCACTACCAAAAATTTTTTCCTGAAAATAAAATAAAAAGCCCAAGCTGCTGGGAAGGAGTAGCAAATTCTGTCAACCCTAGGGTACACTGCACATAGGGAAAGGTTAAGGAACCAAAAATCTACCATTAAAGGTAGACCAGAAGCAGTCCTGGGACTGTGATCTTATAACAATAATGGTAGAGATCTTCCAACACTGAGAAAAGACACAAAAATCTTACACCTACATGACACATCAAAGATATGAGGCAGAGTTAGACCACCACAGGAAACATGGGAGGATCACTGAGAAAACTCCACCCCAAAGACACAAGCAGGAGAAAGAAGACAGGGTATCCTATTACTCCACCACCAGACTAGCCATCATCAAGCAATAAGCAACAGCAGTCCACAAAGGGGAGCATAGCAATAGCAAAGAGACTCCCTTCATGGTGCACATTCGTAGGCAAGGTTAAAGGCTGAGACTGGGAAGGCATCATTGGGAAAACTCATATTCATCCAAGCTCCCACCCTAAGCATACATAACACTAGAAGAACTGGAATCCAGCTAGGCTCTGAAAGAAACAATTTCAATAACAAATCCCAAACACAACACACTTCTGCTTAGATTGATTCAACAAACAATGCTAATGATTTGGTAGAAGAAATGAGGTGATTTATCTCTGTCTCTACTTTCTTCACAGACATCCAATTACAAATAAGATAAAAGGAGGAAGAAAAGAACACTGTCAAGAGAAAGTAATCTACAGAACATGATTCAGAGATGACTCAGATGATGGAACTATAGAACAGTGAATTCTATGAATTCTATGAATCAAATAACTATGATTAATATGCTAAAGGCTGTAGTGAAAATAGTGTACAGAGTGCATAAAAAATGGGGGATTTCATCAAAATGGTGATACTATAAGAGTAAAATAGAAATGATGATGATGATGATGTTGTAACTGAGATAAACCTAAGTGTCCGTCAACAAATGAATGGATAAAGAAGATGTGACATATATATACACAGTGGAGTACTACTCAGCCATAGAAAAGAATGAAATTTTGCCACTTGCAACAACATGAATGGACTTGAAGGGTATTATGCTAAGTGAAATAAGTCAGACAGATAAAGACAAATTCTGTATGATATCACATATGTGGAATCTAAAAAAATACAACAAACTAGTGAATAAAACAAAAAAGCAGCAGACTCACAGATACAGAGAACAGACTAGTGGTTACCAGCATGGAGAGGGAAGGGGAGTGGGGTAATATAGGGGTAGGAGAAAAAATGAGATATTATGGGATTATATGAAATTACATGTGTGAAACTTTTGATAACTGTAAAGCACTATATAATTTAAAGAATCTTTCATTCAATTAAAAAATACTCATGTTTAGTATTCTCTAGTTTGAATACATTCAACACTGAAAGAACAGTTAACAGAAAAATTAGAAAAAGAAAGATTCTTGACATAAGTCGCTTGCTATGCTACATGAGAAATAGTCTTGAGTCTATATCTCATTTATAGGAATGCCAGTGTAACCTGGGCATTACTCTAGTGAATGCAATGAGTAATTAAGATATATAAATTCCATTCCTCCAGTGTATTTGTTAAAATATGTGTAAAGTAAAAGATATGCATATTCATTTGTAAAAATAATAGTATTATCAAGTTAAAAATAACAGCTATCCAAATAGTTTCTATAACATGGATATTGAGATATTTTGAGCAGAGAGAAAAGCATATATGAAAAAAATCTGCCATTTCTGATGTAAGATGTCTACCCGAGTAAAAATGTAAATCTTCTTCATGAACTTCCAATGCACATCACTTATAATTATATAACATAACCAGTGGGCAAAAATGATGATGATGGTGATGATGATGATGATGGTGATGATGATAATGTAACTGAGATAAAGAATTACTTCCCATTGACCTGTCAGTAGAACTGGTACAGCAAAAGAAAGAATCTGTGAACTTGATGATAGGTAATTAGGTATTACCCAAACTGAAACACAAAGAAAAAAAAAGTGCTTTTTTTAAAAAAGTTGAGATCATCCAAAAGATGTGGAATGATATCATATAATACAATATGTGTAACAGAAAATTGAGAAGGAGGAGACAGAAATGAGCAAAATAAGTATTTGAAGCAATAATCACTGGGGACTTTTGAAAAGTCATGAAATACATGAACCATAAACACAAGAAGATCATAGAAGGCCAAAACCAGAAATATCTAAAGAAACCAAAACTAAAGAGAAAATCTTCAAGATAGCTAGAGAAAAAAAAAAAAGAAAGGAAACATTACAGGGTAGACAGGAGAAGATGGCAGAAGAGTAAGACACGGAGATCACCTTCCTCCCCACTGATACATCAGAAATACATCTACATGCAGAACAACTCCTACAGAACACTTACTGGATGCTAGCAGAAGACCTCAGACCTCCCAAAAGGCAAGAAACTCCCCATGTACCTGGGTGGGGCAAAAGAAAAAAGAAAAGACAGAGACAAAAGAATAGGGATGGGACCTGCACCAGTGGGAGGGAGCTGTGAAGGAGGAAAGGTTTCCACACACTGGAAGCCCCTTTGTGGGCGGAGACTGTGGGTGGAGGAGGGGGGAAGCTTCAGAACCACGGAGGAGAGCGCAGCAACAGGGGTGCAGAGGGCAAAGCGGAGAGATTCCCACAAAGAGAATTGGTGCGGGAGAGGGCTGGGAGCTGAGGCTCGGGCTTCGGTCGGATCCCAGGGAGAGATCTGGGGATGGTGGCGTGAACACAGCCTGAAGGGACTAGTGCACCATGGCTAGCCGGGAGGGAGTCTGGGAAAAAGTCTGGAGCTGCCAAAGAGGCAAGAGACATTTCCTTACCTCTCTGTTTCCTGGTGCATGAGGAGAGGGGATTCAGAGCACTGCTTAAAGGACCTCCAGAGACGGGCCCGAGCCACGGCTATCAGCGCGGACACCAGAGACGGGCATGAGATGCTAAGGCTGCTGCTGCTGCCGCCACCAAGAAGCCTGTGTGCAAGCACAGGTCACTATTCCCACCTGCCCTCCAGGGAGCCTGTGCAGCCTGCCACTGCCAGGGTCCCATGATCCAGGGACAACTTACCCGGAAGAACGTATGGTGTGCCTCAGGCTAGTGCAACGTCACACCGGCCTCTGACGCCGCAGGCTTGCCCTGCATTCCGTACGCCTCCCTCCCACCAACCTGAGTGAGCCAGAGCCACTGAATCAGCGGCTCCTTTAACCCTGTCCTGTCTGAGCAAAGAACAGATGCCCTCAGGCGACCTACACGCAGAGGAGGGGCCAAATCTAAAGCTGAACCCCGGGAGCTGTGAGAACAAAGAAGAGAAAGGGAAATCTCTCCCAGCAGCCTCAAAAGCAGCGGATTAAAGCTCAATCATCTACTTGATGTACCCTGCATCTGTGGAATACCTGAATAGACAACGAATCATCCCAAATTGAAAAGGTGGACTTTGGGAGCAAGATATATTATTTTTCCCCCTTTTCCTCTTTTTGTGAGTGTGTATGTGTGTATGTGTATGCTTCTGTGTGAGATTTTGTCTGTATAGCTTTGCTTTCACCATTTGTCCTAGGATTCTGTCCATTCATTCTTTTTTTCATTTTTTCTTTACTTTTTTCATATTTTTTTAATTTTAATAAATTTATTTTATTTTATCCTACTTTATTTTATCCTCTTTCTTTCTACTTTTTCTCCCTTTTATTCTGAGCCATGTGGATGAAAGGCTCTTGGTGCTCCAGCCCAGGAGTCAGGGCTCTGCCTCTGAGGTGGGAGAACCAACTTCAGGACACTAGTCCACAAGAGTCCTCCCAGCTCCACATAATATCAAATGGCAAAAATCTCCCAGAGATCTCCAACTCAACACCAAGACCCAGCTTCACCCAACGACCAGCAAGCTACAGTGCTGGACACCCTATGCCAAACAACTAGCAAGACAGGAACACAACTCCATCCATTAGCAGAGAGGCTGCCTAAAATCATAATAAGGCCACAGACACCCCAAAACACACCACCAGAAAGATCCAGCCTCATCCACCAGAACACAGGCACTAGTCCCCTCCACCAGTAAGCCTACACAACCCACTGAACCAACCTTAACCACTGGGGACAGACACCAAAAACAACGGGAACTACGAACCTGCAGTCTGCAAAAAGGAGACCCCAAACACAGTAAGATAAGCAAAATGAGAAGGCAGAAAAACACACAGCAGATGAAGAAGCAAGGTAAAAACCCACCAGACCTAACAAATGAAGAGGAAATAGGCAGTCTACTTGAAAAAGAATTCAAAATAATGATAGTAAAGATGATCCAAAATTGTGGAAATAGAATAAATGCAAGAAACCTTTAACAAGGACCTAGAAGAACTAAAGAGGAAACAAGCAATGAAGAACAACACAATAAATGAAATTAAAAATACTCTAGAAGGGATCAATAGCAGAATAACTGAGGCAGAAGAACGGATAAGTGACTTGAAAGATAAAATAGTGGAAATAACACTGCAGAGCAGAATAAAGAAAAAAGAATGAAAAGAACTGAGGACAGTCTCAGAGACCTCTGGGACAACAATAAACACACCAACATTCGAATTGTAGGGGTCCCAGAAGAAGAAGAGATAAAGAAAGGGACTGAGAAAATATTTGAAGAGATTATCATTGAAAACTTCCCTAATATGGGAAAGGAAATAGTTAAGTCCAGGAAACACAGAGAGTCTCATAAAGGATAAATCCAAGGAGAAACACGCCATGACACATATGTATCAAACTATCAAAAATTAAATACAAAGAAAACATATTAAAAGCAGCAAGGGAAAAACAACAAATAACACACAAGGGAATCCCCATAAGGTTAACAGTTGATCTTTCAGCAGAAACTCTGAAAGCCAGAAGGGAGTGGCAGGACATATTTAAAGTGATGAAGGAGAAAAACCTACAACCAAGATTACTCTACCCAGCAAGGATCTCATTCAGATTTGATGGAGAAATTAAAACCTTTACAAACAAGCAAAAGCTGAGAGAGCTCAGCACCACCAAACCAGCTTTACAACAACTGCTAAAGGAACTTCTCTAGGCAAGAAACACAAGACAAGGAAAAGACCTACAATAACAAACCCAAAACAATTAAGAAAATGGGAATAGGAACATACATATCAATAATTACCTTAAATGTAAATGGACTAAATGCTCCCACCAAAAGACACAGATTGGCTGAATGGATACGAAAACAAGACCCATATGTTTGCTGTCTACAGGTGACCCACTTCAGACCTAGAGACACATACAGACTGAAAGTGAGAGGATGGAAAAACATATTCCATGCAAATGGAAATCAAAAGAAATCTGGACTAGCAATTCTCATATCAGACAAAGTAGACTTTAAAATAAAGACTATTAGAACAGACAAAGAAGGAAACTACATAATGATCAAGGGATCAATCCAAGAAGAAGATATAACAATTGTACATATTTATGCACCCAACACAGGAGCACCTCAATACATAAGGAAAATGCTAACAGCCATAAAAGGGGAAATTGACAGTAACACAATCATAGTAGGGGACTTTAACACTCCACTTTCACCAATGGACAGATCATCCAAAATGAAAATAAGGAAACACAAGCTTTAAATGATACATTAAACAAGATGGACTTAATTGATATTTATAGGACATTTCATCAAAAAACACCAGAATACACATTTTTCTCAAGTGCTCATGGAACATTCTCCAGGATAGATCATATCTTGGGTCACAAATCAAGCCTTGGTAAATTTAAGCAAACTGAAATCGTACCAAGTATCTATTCCAACCACAACACTATGAGACTATATATCAATTGCAGGAAAAGATCTGTCAAAACTACAAACACATGGAGGCTAAACAATACACTACTTAATAACCTAGAGATCACTGAAGAAATAAAAAAATACCTAGAAACAAATGATAATGAAAACATGATGACTCAAAACCTATGGGATGCAGCAAAAGCAGTTCTAAGAGGAAAGTTTATAGCAATACAATCCTACCTTACGAAATAAGAAACATCTCAAATAAACAACCTAACCTTACACCTAAAGCAATTAGAGAAAGAAGAACAAAAAAAAAAAACCCCAAAGTTAGCAGAAGGAAAGAAATCATAAAGATCAGATCAGAAATAAATGAAAAAGAAATGAAGGAAACGATAACAAAGATCAATAAAACTAAAAGCTGGGTCTTTGAGATGATACAACGATAAACCATTAGCCAGAATCATCAAGAAAAAAAGGGAAAAGACTCAAATCAATAGAATTAGAAATGAAAAAGGGGAAGTAACAACTGACACTGCAGAAATACAAAGGATCATGAGACATTACTACAAGCAACTCTATAACAATAAAATGGACAACCTGGAAGAAATGGACAAATTCTTAGAAATGCACAACCTGCCAAGACTTAACCAGGAAGAAATAGAAAATATGAACAGACCAATCACAAGTAATGAAATTGAAACTGTGATTAAAGATCTTCCAACAAACAAAAGCCCAGGACCAGATGGCTTCACAGGCAAATTCTATCAAACATTTAGAGAAGAGCTAACACCTATCCTTCTCAAACTCTTCCAAAATAAACAGAGGGAGGAACACTCTCAAACTCATTCTAGGAGGCCACCATCACCCTGATACCACAAGGAGACAAGGATGTCACAAAGAAAGAAAACTACAGGCCAATATCACTGATGAACATAGATGCAAAAGTCCTCAATAAAATACTAGCAAACAGAATCCAACAGTACATTAAAAGGATCATACACCATGATCAACTGTGGTTTATTCGAGGAATGCAAGGATTCTTCAATATATGCAAATCAATCAATGTGATGCACCATATTAACAAATGGAAGGAGAAAATCCATATGGTCATCTCAATAGATGCAGAGAAAGCTTCTGACAAAATTCAACACCCATTTATAATAAAAACCCTCCAGAAGGTAGGCAGAGAAGGGAAATTTCCTCAACATAATAAAGGCCATATATGATAAATCCACAGCCAACATCATCCTCAATGGTGAAAACCTAAAAGCATTTCCACTAAGATCAGGAATAAGACAAAGTTGCCCAATCTGACCACTATTAATCAACATATTTTTGGACGTTTTAGCCACAGCACTCAGAGAAGAAAAAGAAATAAAAGGAATCCAAATCAGAAAAGAAGTAAAGCTGTACTGTTTGCAGATGACATGATACTATACATAGAGAATCCTAAAGATGCTACCAGAAAACTACTAGACCTAATAAATGAATTTGGTAAAGTATCAGAATACAAAATTAATGCACAGAAATCTCCTGAATTCCTATGCACTAATGATGAAAAATCTGAAAGTGAAATTAAAAAAACATTCCCATTTACCACTGCAACAAAAAGAATAAAATATCTAGGAATAAACCTACCTAAGGAGACAAAAGATCTGTACCCAGAAAATTATAAGACACTGATGAAAGAAATTAAAGATAATACAAGTAGATGGAGAAATATACCATGTTCTTGGATTGGAAAAATCAACATTGTGAAAATGACTTTGCTAACCAAAGCAATCTACAGATTTAATGCAATCCCTATCAAACTACCACTGGCATTTTTCACAGAACTAGAACAAAAAAAATGCACAATTTGTATGGAAACACAAAAGACCCTGAATATCCAAAGCAATGTTGGGAACGAAAAATGGAGCTGGAGGAATCAGGCTCCCTGACTTCAGACTATACTACAAAGCTACAGTAATAAAGACAGTATGGTACTGGCACAAAAACAGAAATATAGATCAATGGAACAGGATAGAAAGCCCAGAGATAAACCCACAGACATATGGTCTCCTTATCTTTGATAAAGGACGCAAGAATATACAGTGGAGAAAAGACAGCCTCTTCAATAAGTGGTGCTGGGAAAACTGGACAGCTACATGTAGAAGTATGAAATTAGAACACTCCCTAACACCATACACAAAAATAAACTCAAAATGGATTAAACACCTAAATGTAAGGCCAGACACTATCAAACTCTTAGAGGAAAACCTAGGCACAACACTCTATGTCATAAATCACAGCAAGATCCTTTTTGACCCACCTCCTAGAGAAATGGAATAAAAACAAAACTAAACAAATGGGACCTAATGAAACTTAAAAGCTTTTTCACAGCGAAGGAAACCATAAACACGATGCAAACACAACCCTCAGAATGGGAGAAACTATTTGCAAATGAAGCAACTGACAAAGGATTAATCTCCACAATATACAAGCAGCTCAATATCAAAAAAAACAAACAACC
The DNA here is from genome assembly GCF_963924675.1 of Phocoena phocoena. Lineage (NCBI taxonomy): Eukaryota > Metazoa > Chordata > Mammalia > Artiodactyla > Phocoenidae > Phocoena > Phocoena phocoena. Next base: position 38,677,077 of record NC_089220.1, on the reverse strand, counting down.
CAATCCAAAAATGGGCACAAGATCTAAATAGACATTTCTCCAAAGAAGATATACAGATTGCCAACAAACAGATGAAAGAATGCTCAACATCATTAATTATTAGAGAAATGGAAATCAAAACTACAATGAGATATCATCTCACACATCTCACACCATCATCAAAAAATCTAGAAACAATAAATGCTGGAGAAGGTGTGGAGAAAAGGGAGCACTCTTGCACTGTTGGTGGGAATGTAAATTGATACAGCCACTATGGAGAACAGTATGGATGTTCCTTAAAAAACTAAAAATAGAATTACCATACGACCCAGCAATCCCACTATTGGGCATATACCCTAAGAAAAGCACAATTCAAAAAGAGTCATGTACCAAAATATTCATTGCAGCTCTATTTACAATAGCCCAGAGATGGAAACAACCTAAGTGTCCATCATCGGATGAATGGATAAAGAAGATGTGGCAGATATATATGATGGAATATTACTCAGCCATAAAAAGAAACAAAATTGAGCTATTTGTAAGAAGGTGGATAGACCTAGAGTCTGTCATACAGAGTGAAGTAAGTCAGAAAGAGAGAGACCAATACCGTATGCTAACACATATATACGGAATCTAAGAAAAAAAAAGAGGTCATGAAGAAGCTAGGGGTAAGATGGGAATGAAGACACAGACCTACTAGAGAATGGACTTGAGGATATGGGGAGGGGGAAGGGTAAGCTGTGACAAAGTGAGATAGTGGCATGGACATATATACACTACCAAACGTAAAACAGATAGCTAGTGGGAAGCAGCCACATAGCACAGGGAGATCAGCTCGGTGCTTTGTGACCACCTAGAGGGGTGGGATAGGGAGGGTGGGAGGGAGACACAAGAGGGAGGAGATATGGGGATATATGTATATGTATAGCTGATTCACTTTGTTTAAAGCAGAAACTAACACACCATTGTAAAGCAATTATACTCCAATAAAGATGTTAAGAAAAAAGAAACATTACAAAGAAGCAAAAATAGGAATTACAGCATACTTATTGTCAGAAACTAATCAAGCCAGGAGAAAAAGGAATGATATTTTTAAAGTAATGAAAGAAAACTATCAGCTGAGAATTCTATATTCAGCAAAAATATATTCCAAAAATGACGGCAAAATAAAAGCTGTTTCAAAAAAACAGAGAAGGGAGAATTCATTGCTTTGAGATTTGTGCATTTAGAAATTTTATTGAAAGATTTTCAGTCAGTAGGAAATTTATACCAGGCAGGAATGTGGATCTACAAAAAGATTATAAAGAGCTCCAATAATGATTAAAATAAAGGTAAATATAAAAACATATTATTTTCTCATTTTTAAGTTTTTTTTGTTTTTTGTTTTTTTGGTACGCGGGCCTCTCACTGTTGTGGCCTCTCCCATTGTGGAGAAGAGGCACAGGCTCAGCAGCCATAGTTCACGGGCCCAGCCGCTCCGCGGCATGTGGGATCTTCCCAGACCGGGGCACGAACCCCTGTCCCCTGCATTGGCAGGTGGACTGTCAACCACTGCACCACCAGGGAAGCCCCATTTTTAAGTGTTTTAAAAGATAATTGTCTACGGCAGAAATAGCAACAATATATTATAGACTTATGGCACATACAAAAATATAAAATAATGTCAAAAAGATTATATAAATGAATTAAAAATAAATTGTTGTAGGTTCTTACACTATATATTAAGAAGTATAATATTTAAAGGTAAACTGTGATATTAAAAATGTGTATTGTAAACCATACAAGAACTATTAAAATTATTTTTCTCAAGAGGTATAAACAGTGATAATAACCAATAGTGGAGGTAAATTGAAATCATAAAAATGTACAATTAGTTTGAAATCAGGCAGAGAAAAAGAGAAAATAACAAAGACGAAAGTGGCACAAAATAAAGAGTAACATGGTGGAATTCAACAATGTCAATAATTATATTAAACATGAGCTGTCTATACTAATGATTTAAAAGACAGAAATTTTCAAATTGGATAAAAAAGCAAGACCCATTATAGTGTGTCTACATAAACATATTAAAAGTGCTGAGGTGGAAATACATATACCATTCCAACACTAATGAAAATGGAAGCTGGGGTGGCTATAATAATATGAGACATACTAAGTTGCAGAATTTAAAAATATTATATATGAAAAATACTGATGTGTATTTAAAAAAACAACAGAACTTCAAATGAAGCAAAAACTGATAGAACAGAAAGGAGAAATAGACAAATCTACCATTATCCTTATGGATGTAAAAATTCCTCTCTCAGTAATGGATAGAATAAGTATAAAGAAAATCATTAAGGATAGAAAAGATGTGGGCAAAATTATCAACCAAATAAACCTGACATTAATAGAAAGCTGAATACAACAAGAGCAGAACACATATTCACACTGCAATTAAACTAGAGGTCAATAGATAAGCTAATTAAACTAGAAATCAAAGGATAACAGGAAAATCCATAAATATTTGGACACCCAGTAGTACAGTTCTACATAATTTATAGTTCAAAGTAAAAGACTAAATGAAATTTTAAAAATATTTTGAATGGAATAAAAATAAATATACATCAAAATTTGTGTGATGCCATCAGAGGGCAATTTACAGCATTAAATGTATACATCAGATAACAAGATAGATCTAAAATCCATAAATTAAGTTTATACTTTGAGAAATGAGAAAAACAAGAGCAGTTAAACATAAATAAGCATAAGGAAGGAAATAATGAAAAATTTTACAGATACCAATAAAATCAAAAACAGAAAATCAATGTAACTATAAGTTTTTCTTTGAAGAGTCAATAAAATTTATAAACTTCTAGCCAGGCTAAGAAAAAATTAACAATACCATGAATGAATGAAGAGAAATTATTATTGATCCTACAGAAATTAAAAGGATAAGGGAATTGTACAGATAACTCTATGCTGATAAATTCAATAATTTAGATGAACTAGACCATTTCTAGTCTGTCTGAATGCACTCAGGAATAAATAAATAACCCACAGTCACGTACAGAATGAAATAAATTGAATGTAAAGTTATGTATCTTTCAAAAAAGAAAACTACAGGCACAGATGGTTTCACTGACACATTCTTTCAAGCATTTAAGCAAGAATATCAATTCTACAAATGACTTCCTTAAAATAGGAAAGGACACGTCCTCATTTTATCAACCCAGCATCATCCTGGTACTAAAGCCTAAGACATTATAAGAAAATTAAATTAATAGCCAATATCTTTCAGTAACTCAGACACAATAAGTCTCAACAACCTACCAGCAAATCAGAGACAGCATTATATAAAAGGGATTGAGCATCATGATGAAGTGGGATTGATCCCAGAAATGCAAATTCTAAAATTTTCCATATTCTAAAAAATAAAAGTATCACTCTATTAGCAGATTAAGTAAAGAAACCACATAATGATATCAATAGATGCAGGAAAAGCATTTTAAAAATTCTTAGTTCTTTCTTAATAAAATCTTTCAGTAAAATAAGAATACAAGTAAATCTCCCTACACTAAAAGTGGCTAAAAATAAAAATCCTACAGATAATATCATATTGAATGGTTAGATACTGAATGTTCCCCCCTAAGTTTAGGAAAAGGTAAGGATGTTTGTTTTCACCCATCTTCTTTGATACTGTATAAAAAGTCCTCATAGGCAACAAGACAATAAAAATAAACAAAATGCATACAGATTAGAAAGGAAGAGAGACTGGTGGCACAGTGGCTAAGAATCTGCCTGCCAAGGCAGAGGACATGGGTTTGAGCCCTGGTCCGGGATGAACCCACATGCCGTGGAGCAACGAAGCCCATGCACCACAACTATTGAGCCTGTGCTCTACAGCCCATGAGCCACAACTACTGAGCCTGCACACCACAGCTACTGAAGCCCGCGTGCCTAGAGCCCATGCTCTGCAACAAGAGAAGCCACCACAATAAGTTTGTGCACCGCAACGAAGAGTAGCTCCTGCTCGCCGCAACTAGAGAAAGCCTGCACCCAGCAATGAAAACCCAGCATAGCCAAAAAATAAATTAATTTTTAAAAAAGGAAGAAATAAAAGTCTCTTTATTTTAGATAATGTGATTTTCTACTTCAAAATTTTCAAAAAAGCTACAAGAAATCTCCTAGAACCTATAAGTGAATTTAGCAAGAATACAGGACACAAGGTCATATACCTATGTAGCTGCAATGGAAAACTGTAACAAATTTTAAAATTTAAAAACCACCATGTGGATCTAAATTAATAATCAGCAATAAAAGCACAAAATAAAATTAAATACTTAAGTATAAATCTAATCAAATTTGCATACAATTTGTATGAACACTACAAGACACTGATGAAAGAAAAGATTTTCCAAAGAAATGGAAATAGGTATCATATTCATGGATGAGAAGTCTCATTATTAATATGTGAATCCTCCCCAATGTGAGAAAATATCAAATGCAATCCTGATCACAATCTCTGCAAACTCTTTTGTAGACATCAACAGTTCGATTCTAAAATCTATTTGGAAAGGCAAAAGAACTAGATATCGAATACAATTCAGGAAAAAAAAAAAAAGAACAACATGGGAGGACTAACCATAATCTATTACAAGACTTAATATACAGACTTTACAGTAATCAAGAGAGTGTGCTGTTCAACTCTGCCCACCAGTGGGCGGTCATTAGTCCCGGGACTGGCCTCACTCATCAGTTGGTGGACACCAGCCCTAGGGTTCACCTGGGCCCTGGCCCTATACACCAGTGGGTGGATACCAACCCTTGGACCACCATGGCCCCACAGCAGCCATATCTGGACCCAGTCCACCCACCAGCATGAGAGCACCTTTCCCAGAACCATTTGTGCCCTAGCCTGGCCTACCAGCAGGCCAAGACCAGCTCTAGCACCCAAAGTCCCCTGCAGCCAGAGACCCCAGGGCCTGGCTATGGCCATCAGTGGGTGGGAACCAGCTCTGAAACTACCTTGTACTGGCCACCAGCAATTCAATCCCAAATACCGGACATCCAGGGCCCTAAAGCCAGAGACTCAGGACCTAGCTCTGCACACTGGTAGGTGGACACCAGCCCCAGGAAAACTTGGTCCCTCAGCCAGTGGCCTGGGATCTGGTCCCATCTACCAGCAGGGCAACATCAGCTCCTGGATCGTAATGGGCCACCAACAGGCCAACTAACCATGGGACCCCCAGCTCTGCAGCCAACCATGTAGGGACCTGGATCCAAACACAAATGGGCCAGAACTAGCCATAGGACCTCTGGGGCTAGGAAGAAAGCTACTTCATGACCATGACCCAACAGCAGGATAGCATCAGACCCTGGATTTCACTAGCTGTGCAGCCAGCTGTGCCAGGACCAAACCCCTTCCACCAGCAGCCTTTACACAAGGCAGGGCCTGGCAACCAACCAGACCAGGGGCCAGCCACACCTACTGGTGTGCCCACAATAGCCAGTGAACCACAGAAAAAGAACCCATGTAGCACACATAGAAGGCACCATTAGAGCATATAGCTCTGGTCCCCAGATGAGGGTGTGCTATTGGCCCCCACAAAACATCTCCTGCATAAGGTTGCTTCTCCATGATTGGAAAACATGACCAACTTACCAAATAGAAATAAAAACAGTGAATTAGGTGAAATGAGGTGACAGAGAAATATGTTCCAAATGAAGGAACAAGATAAAACCCCAGAAGAAAAGCTAAGTGAAGTGGAGATAAACAATCTACCCAATAAAGAGTTCAAGGTAATAGTCATAAAGATGCTCCAAAAATTCAGGAGAAAAATGGATGAATGGAATGAAAAGCTTAACAAAGAGTTACAAAATATAAAGAAGAATCAAACAAATCTGAGGAATACAATAACTGAAATAAAAAATACATTAGAAGGATTCAACAGTAGATTAGATGACACAGAGGAATGATCAGTGAGCTGGAAGACAGTAGTAGAAATTACTGAAGTTGAACAGAAAAAAGAATAAAAGGAGATGAGGACAGATTAAGAGACTTATATGACAACATCAAGCATACTAATATTTCATTATGGCGGTCCCAGACAGAGGAGAGAGAGAGAAAGGGCCAGAGCACATATTTGAAGACATTAATAGTTGAAAAATTCCCTAACCTGCAAAAGTAAACAGACATCCAGGTCCAGGAAGAACATAAAGTCCCAAACAGTATCAACCCAAAGAAGACCACACCAAGAAACACTGTAATTAAAATGGCAAAAATTAAAGATAAAGAGATAATGTTAAAAGCAGCAAGGGAAAAGTCACAGTTATATACAAAGGAACTCCCATAAGGCTATCAGCTGACTTTTCAGCAGAAACTCTGCAGACCAGAAGGGGGTAGGAAAATGAATTTAGAGTGCTGAAAGGAGAAAACCTACAACCAAGAATATTCTATCCAGCAAGGCTTTCATCCCAATTTGATGGAGAGATGGAAAGTTTTACAGATAAGCAAAGACTAAAAGAGTTCAGCACCACTAAACCAGCTTTACAATAAATGTTAAAGGGACTTACCTAAGCTAAAAAGGAAAGGCCACAACTAGAAATATGAAAATTATGAAAGGAAAAATATCATTGGTAAAGATTTTTGTAAAGTTGGTAAAATATACAGGAAAGGTAGTAGATCAACCACATATATAACTAGCAAGAAGTTTTAAAAAAAAAGAAATAGTAAAATCATCTATATCCACAATAAGTAGTTAAGGGATACATGAAACAAAAAGATGTAAATTACAATGTCAAAAACAGTAAATGCTGCAGAAGGAGTAAAAATGCAGGGTTGTTAAAATGCATGTGAACTTAAGAAATCAGCAACTTAAAATAATCAAGTATATAGATATCTATATCTCTATGTATAGATATATCTATATATCATGTCTATGTTTATATATAAACCTCATGGTAACAACAAAGCAAAAATGTATAATAGATACATACACACAAAAGAGAAAGGAATCCAAATGTAACACTAAAGATAAAAACCACACACATACACAAGGGAAAAGAACAAAAGAAGAATGGAACAAAAAAGAACTACAAAATTAATCCCCAGGAGGAGCTTCAAGATGGTGGAAGAGTAAGACGTGGAGATCACTTTTCTCCCCACAAATAGATCAGAAATACATATACATGTGGAACAACTCCTATAGAACACCTACTGAACGCTGGCAGAAGACCTCAGACTTCCCAAAAGGCAAAAAACTACCTATGTACCTGGGTAGGGCAAAAGAAAAAAGAGAAAACAGAGACAAAAGGATAGGGATGGGACCTTCACCAGTGGGAGGGAGCTGTGAAGGAGGAAAGGTTTTCACACACTAGGAAGCTCCTTCGCAGGTGGAGACAGCGGGAAGCTTCGGAGCCACGGAGGGGAGCGCAGAAACAGGGGTGCAGAGGGCAAAGCAGAGAGATTCCCGCACAGAGGACTGGTGTCGACCAGCACTCACCAACCCGAGAGGCTTATCTGTTCGCCCACCGGGACCAGTGGGGGCTGCGAGGTGAGACTCTGGCTTCGGAGGTCGGATCCCATGGAGAGGACAGGGGTTGGCTGCGTGATCACAGCCTGAAGGGGGCTAGTGCACCACAACTAGCCAGGAGGGAGTCCAGGAAAAAGTCTGGAGCTGCCGAAGAGGCAAGAGATTTTCTTGCCTCTTTGTTTCCTGGTGCGCGAGAAGACCGGATTAAGAGCTCTGCTTAAAGGAGCTCCAGAGACGGGTGCGAGCCGTGGCTATCAGCGCGGACCCCTGAGACAGGCATGAGACGCTAAGGCTGCTGCTGCTGCCACCAAGAAGCCTGTGTGCAAGCACAGGTCACTGTCCACACCTCCCCTCCTGGGGGCCTCTGCAGCCTGCCACTGCCAGGGTCCCGTGATCCAGGGACAACTTCCCCAGGAAAACACATGGCACGCCTCAGGCTGGTGCAACGTCAGGCTGGCCTCTGCCGCTGCAGGCTCACCCCACAAACGATAACCCTCCCTCCACCAGGCCTAAGTAAGCCAGAGCCCCCGAAGCAGCTGCTCCTTTAACCCGGAACTATCTGAGTGAAGAAGAGATGCCCTCAGGCGACCTACACACACAGGCAGGGGAAAATCCAAAGCTGAATCCCAGGAGCTGTGTAAAGAAAGAAGAGAAAGAGAAATCTGTCCCAGCAGCCTCAGGAGCAGCAGATTAAATCTCCACAGTCAACTTGATGTGCCCTGCACCTGTGGAATACCTGAATAGACAACGAATCATCCCAAATTGAGGAGGTGGACGTTGAGAGTAACGATATATATTTTCCCCCCCTTTTTCTCTTTCTGTGAGTGTGTATGTGTATGTTTCTGTGTGTGATTTTGTCTGTATAGCTTTACTTTCACCATTTATCCTAGGGTTCTGTCCATTTTTTTTTCTTTTTCTTTTTTAGTATAGTTTTCAGGGCTTGTTATCATGGTGGATTTGTTTTTTGGTTTGGCTTTTCTTTCTTCCTTTTACTTTAAATGACTTAAAATTTTTTAATAATTATTTTCTGTTTTTTATTTGAATAACTTTTTAATTTTATCTTATTTTATCTCTTCCTTCTTTCCTTCCTTTCTTTTCTTCTTTCCTTCTTTCTTATTTTTCTCCCTTTTATTCTGAGCCAAGTGAATGACAGGCTCACAGTGCTCCAGCCAGGTGTCAGGGCTGTGCCTCTGAAGTGGGAGAGCCAAGTTCAGGACATTTGTCCATCAGGGACCTCTCAGCTCCAAGTAATATCAAACGGTGAAAATCTCCCAGAGATCTGCATCTCAATGCCAAGACCCAGTTCCACTCAACAACCAGCAAGCTACAGTACTGGATACCCTATGCCAAACAACTAGCAACACAGGAACACACCCCCTCCCCCTTAGCAGAGAAGCTGCCTAAAATCATAATAAGGTCACAGACACCCCAAAACACACCACCAGACGTGGACCTGCCCACCAGAAAGACAAGACCCAGCCTCATCCACCAGAATACAGGCAGTAGGCCCCTCCACCAGGAAGCCTACACACTCCACTGAACCAACCTTAGCCACGGGGGGCAGGCACCTAAAACAACGGGAACTATGAACCTGCAGCCTGAGAAAAGGAGACCCCAAACACAGTAACTTAAGCAAAATGAGAAGACCAAAAACACACAGCAGATGAAGGAGCAAGGCAAAAACCCAGCAGACCAAACAACTGAAGAGGAAATAGGCAGTCTACCTGAAAAGGAATTCAGAATTATGATAGTAATGATGATACAAAATCTTGGAGATAGAATGGAGAAAATACAAGAAACGTTTAACAAGGACCTAGAAGAATTAAAGAGCAAACAAACAGTGAAGAACAACACAATAAATGAAATTTAAAATTCTCTAGAAGGAATCAATACCAGAACAACTGAGGCAGAAGAATGGATAAGTGCCCTGGAAGATGAAATAGTAGAAATAACTACTGCAGAGCAGAATAAAGAAAAAAGAATGAAAAGAATTGAGTACAGTCTTAGACACCTTTGGGACAACATTAAACACACCAACATTTGAATTATAGGGGTCCCAGAAGAAGAAGAGAAAAAGAAAGGGACTGAGAAAATGTTTGAAGAGATTATAGTTTAAAACTTCCCTAATAATGGGAAAGGAAATAGTCAATCAAGTCCAGGAAGCTCAGAGAGTCCCATACAGGATAAATCCAAGGAAACACATCCCAGGAAACATATTAATCAAACTATCAAAAATTAAATATAAAGAAAAAATATTAAAAGCAGCAAGGGAAAAATAACATACAAGGGAATCCCCATAAGGATAACAGCTGAACTTTCAGCAGAAACTCTGCGAGCCAGAAGGGAGTGGCAGGACATAGTTAAAGTGACGAAAGGGAAAAACCTACAACCAAGATCACCCTACCCAGCAAGGATCTCATTCAGATTTGATGGAGAAATTAAAAACTTTACAGACAAGCAAAAGCTAAGAGAATTCAGCACCACCAAACCAGCTTTACAACAAATGCTAAAGGAACTTCTCTAGGCAAGAAACACAAGAGAAGGAAAAGACCTACAATAACGAACCCAAAACAATTAAGAAAATGGGAATAGGAACATATATATCGATAATTACCTTAAATGTAAATGGACTGAATGCTCCAACCAGAAGACATAGACTGGCTGAATGGATACAAAAACAAGACCCATATATATGCTGTCTACAAGAGACCCACTTCAGACCTAGGGACACATACAGACTGATAGTGAGGGGATGGAAAAAGATATTCCATGCAAATGGAAATCAAAAGAAAGCTGGAGTAGCAATTCTCATATCAGACAAAATAGACTTTAAAACAAAGACTATTACAAGAGACAAAGAAGAACATTACATAATGATCAAGGGATCGATCCAAGAAGAAGATATAACAATTGTAAATATGTATGCACCCAACATAGGTGCACCTCAGTACATAAGGCAAATACTAACACCCATAAAAGGGGAAATCAACAGTAACACATTCATAGTTGGAGACGTTAACACCCCACTTTCACCAATGGAGAGATCATCCAAAATGAAAATAAATAAGGAAACACAAGCTTTAAATGATACATTAAACAAGATGGACTTAATTGATATTTATAGGACGTTCCATCCAAAAACAACAGAATACACTCTCTTCTCAAATGCTCATGAAACATTCTACAGGATAGATCATATCTTCGGTCACTTATCAAGCCTTGGTAAATTTAAGAAAATTAAATCATAACAAGTATCTTCTCTGACCACAATGCTATGAGAATAGAGATCAATTACAGGAAAAAAACTGTAAAAAGTACAAACACATGGAGGCAAAATAATATACTACTTAATAACCAAGAGATCACTGAAGACAACCGGGGGAAATCAAAAAATACCTAGAGACAAGTGGCAATGAAAACACGATGACCCAAAACATATGGGATGCAGCAAAATCAGTTCTAAGAGGGAAATTTATAGCAATACAATCCTACCTTAAGAAACAGGAAACATCTCAAATAAACAACCTAACCTTGCACCTAAAGCAATTAGAGAAAAAAGAACAAAAAAACCCCAAAGTTAGCAGAAGGAAAGAAATCATAAAAATCAGATCAGAAATAAATGAAAAAGAAATGAAGGAAATGATAGCAAAGATCAATAAAACTAAAAGCTGGTTCTTTGAAAGGATAAACAAAATTGATAAACCATTAGCCAGACTCATCAAGAAAAAAAGAGAGAAGACTGAAATCAATAGAATTAGAAATGAAAAAGGAGAAGTAACAACTGACACTGCAGAAATACAAAAGATCATGAGAGATTACTACAAGCAACTCTATGCCAATAAAATGGACAACCTGGAGGAAATGGACAAATTCATAGAAATGCACAATCTTCTGAGACTGAAACAGGAAAAAATAGAAAATATGAACAGACCAATCACAAGCACTAAAATTGAAATTGTGACTAAAAATGTTCCAACAGGGCTTACCTGGTGGCGCAGTGGTTGAGAGTCCGCATGCCAATGCAGGGGACACGGGTTCGTTCCCCAGTCTGGGAGGATCCCACATGCCATGGAGCAGCTGGGCCAGTGAGCCATGGCCGCTGAGCCTGCACATCCAGAGGCTGTGCTCTGCAACGGGAGAGGCCACAACAGTGAGAGGCCCGTGTACCGCAAAAACAAACAAACAAACAAAAATATTCCAACAAACAAAAGCCTAGGACCTGATGGTTTCATAGGCGAATTCTATCAAACATTTAAAGAAGAGCTAACACCTATCCTTCTCAAACTCTTCCTAAATATAGCATAGGGAGGAACACTCCCAAACTCATTCTATGAGGCCAACATCACCCTGATATCAAAACCCGACAAAGATGTCACAAAAACAACAAACTAGAGACCAACATCACTGATGAACGTAGATGCAAAAACCATCAACAAAATACTCGGAAACAGAATCCAACAGCACATTAAAAGAATCATATACAATGATCAAGTTTGGTTTATCCTAGGAATGCAAGGATACTTCAATATACACAAATCAATCAATGTGATATACCACATTAACAAACTGAAGGAGAAAAACCATATGATCTTCTCAATAGGTGCAGAGAAAGCTTTTGCACAAGATCCAACACCCACTTATGATAAAAACCCTCCTGAAAGTAGGCATAGTGGGAGCTTACCTCAGCATATTAAATGCCATATATGACAAACCCACAGCCAACATCGTACTCAAAGGTGAAAAACTGAAACCATTTCCACTAAGATCAGGAACAAGACACTCTCACCAGTATTACTCAACATACTTTTGGAAGTTTTAGCCACAGCAATCAGAGAAGAAAAAGAAATAAAAGGAATCCGAATCAGAAAAGAAGAAGTAAAGCTGTCACTGTTTGCAGATGACATGATACTATACATAGAGAATCCTAAAGATGCTACCAGAAAACTACTAGACCTAATCAATGAATCTGGTAAAGTAGCAGGATACAAAATTAATGCACAGAAATCTCTTGCATTCCTATACACTAATGATGAAAAATCTGAAAGTGAAATCAAGAAAACACTCCCATTTACCATTGCAACAAAAAGAATAAAATACCTAGGAATACACCTACCTAAGGAGACAAAAGATCTGTATGCAGAAAATTATAAGACACTGATGAAAGAAATTAAAGATGATACAAATAGATGGAGAGATATACCATATTCTTGGATTGGAAGAATCAACATTGTGAAAATGACTCTACTACCCAAAGCAATCTACAGATTCAATGCAATCCCTATCAAACTACCACTGGCATTTTTCACAGAACTAGAACAAAAAATTTCACAATTTGTATGGAAACACAAAAGACCCCGAATAACCAAAGCACTCTTGAGAAAGAAAAATGGAGCTGGAGGAATCAGGCTCCCTGACTTCAGACTATACTACAAAGCTACAGTAATCAAGACAATATGGTACTGGCACAAAAACAGAAACATAGATCAATGGAACAAGATACGAAGCCCAGAGATAAACCCACACACCTATGGTAAACTAAGTTATGACAAAGGAGACAAGGATATACAATGGAGAAAAGACAGTCTCTTCAATAAGTGGTGCTGGGAAAACCAGACAGCTACATGTAAAAGAATGAAATTAGAACACTCCGTAACATCATAAACACACAAAAAAAACTCAAAATGGATTTGAGACCTAAATGTAAGACTAGACACTATAAAACTCTTAGAGGAAAACATAGGAAGAACATTCTTTGACATAAATCACAGGAAGATCTTTTTTGATCCACCTCCTAGAGTAATGGGAATAAAAACAAAAATAAACAAATGGGACCTAATGAAACAAAAAAGTTTTGCACAGCAAAGGAAACCATAAAGAAGACAAAAAGACAACCCTCAGAATGGGAGAAAATATTTGCAAATGAATAAATGGACAAAGGATCAATCCCCAAAATATATAAACAGCTCATGCAGCTCAGTATTAAAGAAACAGACAACTCAATCCAAAAATGGGCAGAAGACCTAAATAGACATTTCTCCAAAGAAGACATACAGATGGGCAAGAAGCACATGAAAAGCTGCTCAACATCACTAATGATTAGAGAAATACAAATCAGAACTACAATGAGGTATCATCTCACACCAGTTAGAATGGGCATCATCAGAAAATCTGCAAACAACAAATGCTGGAGATGGTGTGGAGAAAAGGGATCCCTCTTGCACTGTTGGTTGGAATGTAAATTGCTACAGCCACTACGGAGAAGAGTACGGAGCTTCATTAAAAACCTAAAAATAGAATTACCATATGATCCAGCAGTCCCACTACTGGGCATATACCCTGAGAAAACCATAATTCAAAAAGACACATGCACCCCAATGTTCATTGCAGCAGTATTTACAATAGCTAAGTCATGGACGCAACCTAAATGCCCATTGACAGATGAATGGATAAAGAAGATGTGGTACCTATATACAGTGGAATATTACTCAGCCATAAAAAGGAATGAAGGTGAGTCATTTGTTGAGATGTGGATGAATCTAGAGACTGTCATACAGAGTGAAGTAAGTCAGAAAGAGAAAAACAAATATCATATATTGTCGCATGTATATGCAACCTAGAAAAATGGTACAGATGAACCAGTTTGCAGGGCAGAAGTTGAGACACAGATGTAGAGAATAAACGTATGGACACCAAGGGGGGAAAGCCGTGCGGGGGCAGGGATGGTGGTGTGCTGAATTGGGCGATTGGGATTGACATGTATACATTGATGTGTATAAAATTGATGACTAATAAGAACCTGCTGTATAGAAAAATAAAATAAAATTCAAAAAAAAGTATACACAATGGAGAAAAGACAGCCTCTTCAATAAATGGTGCTGGGAAAACTGGACAGCTACATGTAAAAGAATGAAATTAGAACATTCCCTAACACCATACACAAAAATAAACTCAAAATGGATTAAAGACCTAAATGTAAGGCCAGAAACTATCAAACTCTTAGAGGAAAACATAGGCAGAACACTCTAGGACATAAATCACAGCAAGATCCTTTTTGACCCACCTCCTAGAGAAATGGAAATAAAAACAAAACTAAACAAATGGGACCTAATGAAACTTAAAAGCTTTTGCACAGCAAAGGAAGCCATAAACAAGAACAAAAGACAAGCCTCAGAATGGGAGAAAATATTTCCAAATGAAGCAACTGACAAAGGATTAATCTCCACAATATACAGGCAGCTAATGCAGCTCAATATCAAAAAAAAAGAAACCACCCAATCCAAAAATGGGCAGAAGATCTAAATATTCATTTCTCCAAAGAATATACACAGATTGCCAACAAACACATGAAAGGATACTCAACATCAGTAATCATTACAGAACTGCAAATCGAAACTACAATGAGGTATCACCTCACAGCAGTCAGAATGGTCATTATCAAAAAATCTACAAACAATAAATGCTGTAGAGGGTGTGGAGAAAAGGGAACCCTCTTGCACTGTTGGTGGGAATGTAAATTGATACAGCCACTATGAAGAACAGTATGGATGTTCCTTAGAAAACTATAAATAGAACTACCATATGACCCAGCAATCCCACTATTGGGCGTATACCCTGAGAAAACCGTAATTCCAAAAGAGTCACGTAGCACAATGTTCATTGCAGCTCTATTTACAATAGCCAGGACATGGAAGCAACCTAAGTG
The DNA here is from genome assembly GCF_963924675.1 of Phocoena phocoena. NCBI lineage: Eukaryota > Metazoa > Chordata > Mammalia > Artiodactyla > Phocoenidae > Phocoena > Phocoena phocoena. The sequence continues at coordinate 38,661,882 of NC_089220.1, read as the reverse complement.
TCCACTGACAGATGGATGGATAAAGAAGATGTGCCACATATATACAATGGAATATTACTCAGCTATTAAAGGAACGAAATTGAGTTATTTGTAGTGAGGTGGATGGACCTAGAGTCTGTAATACAGAGTGAAGTAAGTTAGAAAGAGAAATACAAATACTGTATGCTAACACATATATATAGAATCTTTAAAAAAAAAAAGAAGAAGAAGAAAAGGTCATGAAGAACCTAGGGGCAAGACCGGAATAAAGATGCAAACCTACTAAAAAATGGAGGTGAGGACACGGGGAGGGGGAAGGATATGCTGGGATAAAGTGTGAGAGTGGTAGTATATATATGGACATATATACACTACCAAATGTAAAATGGATAGCTAGTGGGAAGCAGTCGCATAGCACAGGGAGATCAGCTCTCTGCTTTGTGATCAGCTAGAAGGGTGGGATAGGGACGGTGGGAGGGAGGAGATGCAAGAGTGAAGAGATATGGGGATATATATATATATATATAACTGATTCACTTCGTTATAAAGCAGAAACTAACACACCATTGTAAAGCAATTATACTCCAATAAAAACGTTAAAAATAAATAAAATTTAAAAAAAGAAAAAAAAATCCCCAAACAGTTAACCAAATGGCATTAAGTACATACATATGTATAATTACTTTAAATGTAAATGGACTAAATGCTCCAGTCAAAAAACATGAAATGGCTGAAAGGACACAAAAACAAGACCCATATATATGGTACCTACAAGAGACTCACTTCTGATCTAAAAACATGTAGAATGAGGTGATAGAAAAAGGTATTCCTTGCAAATGGAAATTAAGTGAAAGCTGGGGTAACAATACTTATTACAACATGACAAATATAATTAGCCCTGGTCTATGTTATACATGAAAGTTGCTAAGAGAGTAAACCCTAAGTGTTCTCATCACAAGGAAAAATGTTTGTCTTTCCTTAATTTTGTATCTGTGTGAGATGGATGATCACTAAACTTATTGTGATAATCGTCTCATGATCTATGTATGTCAAATCATTAGGCTGTACACGTTAAACTTATACAGTGTTGTATATCAATTATATCTCAATAAAACTAGAAAAAAAGAATAGTTATAATAATACCCCAGTAATACTGCATTTAAAAATTCTCAGCATTTTATATATTCTATCTCATTTGATTTTCACAATGAACTTGGGAAAGAAGGGACAAAAAAAGAAATGACACACCCAGACTTATATAGGCATATCATCAATGGAGTCAAGATGAACTCAAATACTCTGCTTTACAGTCCTAACTTCCCTTTTCATGTGAAAAACCTTATTAGCTTTTTAAATTACTATCATATTATAATTACTAAATATATTTTCAAATACTTTAAAAACTTTCTCTTTCGTGAATTCTTTTTCTTTTTTCTTTTCAGCTTTATTAAGGTATAATGGACAAAACTGTATGAGATTTAAAGTATAAAAAAAGAGAGGGAAAGTGTGGCATTGACGAATGTTTAGAAATATCTATTAATGGGGCTTCCCTGGTGGCGCAGTGGTTGAGAATCTGCCTGCTAATGCAGGGGACGCGGGTTTGAGCCCTGGCCTGGGAGGATCCCACATACCATGGAGCAACTAGGCCCGTGAGCCACAACTACTGAGCCTGCGCGTCTGGAGCCTGTGCTCCACAACAAGAGAGGCCGCGATGGTGAGAGGCCCGCGCCCTGCAATGAAGAGTGGCCCCCGCTTGCCACAACTAGAGAAAGCCCTCACACAGAAACGAAGACACAACACAGCAAAAATAAATAAATTAATTAATAAACTCCTACCCCCAACATCTTTTTTTTTTTTTTTGGTACGTGGGCCTCCCTCTCACTGTTGTGGCCTCTCCGGATGCAGCGCACAGGCTCCGGACGCGCAGGCCCAGCGGGCATGGCTCATGGGCCTAGTCACTCCGCAGCATGTGGGATCTTTCCAGACCGGGGCACGAACCTGTGTCCCCTGCACCAGCAGGCGGACTCTCAACCACTGTGCCACCAGGGAAGCTCCCCCAACATCTTCTTAAAAAAAAAAAAAAAATGTATTAATGAACAGGAATAGAGTCCAGAAATATATTCACACAGATTCACACAGATATCATCAATTATTTTTGACAAAGGTGCAAAGCCAATTCAATTAAATTGAATAGTCTTAATTGAAAAGATCAAGAATCGTCTTTTCAACAAATTATACTGTGACAATTGGACATAATAGACAACAACAAAAACCCTCAACATATATCCTACATCTTACACAAATTGGCTGAAAATGGATCACATGTCTAAATGGAAATTTTTAAAGTATAAATTCTAGATGAGAACATAGGAAAAGTTTTGTGACCTCGGGTTTGGTGACAAGTTTTTAGTTACAACAACAAAACATAATCCATAATCGTTAAGTAACACTTTATTAAACTAAAAATTTACTCGTGAAAAACTCTGTTGAGAGAATGAAAAGACAATCTATAGATGGGGGGTAATATTTGGAAATCACATATCTAATAGAGAACTTGTATTCTAAAATTATATAGAGAATTCTTAAAACACAACCATAAGAAAAAAAACAACTCAGTAATATTATAAGCAAATGATATAATCACACATTTCAGCAAAGCAGATTATACTAATGGCCAGTAAACACTTGAAAAGATGCTCAGCATCATTAGCCATAGGGAAATGCAAATTAAAACCACAATGAGATACCACTGCACACATTAAAATAGTTAAAACACAGATCATACAAAGTTTGCTGAGGATGAAGAGGAACTAGAAAGCCCATACACCAGTGGTATGAATGTAAAATGATACATTCAATTTGGAAAACAGTTTGGCCACTTCTTATAAAGCTAAACACACAATTTATGATCTAGCCATTCTACTCCCAAGAATTTACCCAATGGAAATTAAAGCATATCTCCACTTTATGACTGTTTATGCATGTTCAAATCAGCTTTATTTGTAATAGCCAAAAACTAGAAACACCCCAAATATCCATTAACAGGTAAACATCAATTACAGTATATCCACCCAATGGGATTTTATGTAGCATCAAAAAGCAATGAACTATTGAACATATGTATAACTGAATCACTTTGCTGTATACCTGAAACTAACACAACATTGTAAATCAACTATAATCCATTAAAATAAAAATAAAATAAATAAAATAAAACTAAAAAATATTTTGCAAGAGAAGTAAGAACAAAAAAGCAATGAACTGTTGATACACTCAACAACATGGATTATTCTCAAAATAATAACATTGGACTTTTAAAAGCCAGATGCGTACATAGTTTATGATTCCACTTATTTAAAATCCAAAAAGTACAAACTAGTCTTTCAGAAAATAGGTTAGTGAGTGGGTGCCTGAGGATGGGGGACAGGGGAGGGAAGGGTGGCCTTAATGGGGGCCCAGGGAAATAGTTTCTGATGCTGTATGTGTTCATTATCTTGAGCATGGTGATTATTTCAAGGATGTATACATATGTCCAAACTTATCATATTGTGCATTTTAAATACATGAAGTTTAGTTTCTCAATTATGCCTCAATAAAACTATTAAAAAAGAAATTGTAATACCTCCAAACTTATAAGTATTTACTCAGCAAGATTAAACTTAAACTAAAAGGAGAACTTCTCCACCCAAGGAATCACTGAGATTTGGATGTTCACAGACCCTTGAAATTTAGATGATTCAACTTCCTAAACAGCACCATTTTTCAAACCTTTGATTTCCCTTTTTTTTTTTTTTTGGTAACACTGGGAGCTCAGGCCAAAAGCAGCCATCCCTTGGCATCGGTTAGTCTTTGTCTTTAATATTTAATTAAAGATGAAAAGAGGGAAACATTTGATTCTCCACCCCCATCACTTATTTTTGCTTCAAACTGCACAAGAGCTTCAGAAGAGGACACTGTTAGTTAAAGCACATAAATATTGAACAATTCGCTCCTATTTTCTGTAATCATCGCCTGCACTTGGTTCTCAGCTTGCACAGTAGGGAGTGTTGGAGGAAGAACAGTGCTATGCAACACAGAGGCAACAGAGAGCAGCAGAATGAGGCTTTACACAAACACTCTTATTGTGCCGAAGCACACGGGGGGAATCATCTGTACCTAATAATCATTAATATTTATTGAATACTTACCAGATATACCAGACGCTGGGCTAAGCACTTCAATTGTACACTCTTTTATGACCCCCATTTCTACTCTTTGAGCTATTATTTTTTAAATTAGCATCATACTCTCATTTTATATATAAGAAGGCTAAAACTCAGAGGGCTTGAGATACTTGCCTAAAATCACAGAGCTTATAAATGAGAGATAAGTCACATTTCAAAGCCACATCTGCTTTGAGTCTAAGATGGGTAGGCTGAACTGTTATGCAACATGGGCTCCCCATTTAGACCCTACTCTGTTCTTTGGAGGGTCTCTCCCATAAATTTCAGTCCTGGGGGGAGAATCAAAGGTAAACTAGAAGGAGAAGAGAGAAAGTACACCTTGGTAAGGAGAATATAAACTCTGTGAATAAAGTATTCACATCTGTCTTTTGCAAACCTTTATCGTGAGCTGGTAGTAGTCTGCCTGGTTCATATTAGGCATTTAATATTTGCTGAATTGATTTGCTGAAGTAGAGTGATTTCTTTATCCTCTTAACTCTTTTTTTTTTTTTTAAAGCTCTTAACTTTTTTGGACTATCCATTCTTCATTCAAAGCCATGAACATAAAACTCTCTTTGTGGGAAGGCATGTGCTAAATGTGTTGTTCTTAAATGCACATACAACAGACAATGCATGGGATGGCCAACTGTCAGTGGTGCAGATCCCCAGAGATGTGTCTACATTTGGGAAGGGTGGTACTTAGGGACCACAAATGTGCCCACAACATAGCCAGTTAAGTGGTCCTAGTGAAATGACAGTTCAATCAAGTCAGTTAGTGGGAACCTGTCAGTGATTCATTGATCACACAGTCAGTTCAGTTAGAAAGTTGATGCTGTGCTTACGTAGAAACAGAGAGGAGACCCTTCCCTACCACAGTAATCACTCACCCTGGTACCCCTTGCCCTGCTGCCTCTGAGTCACAGCTCAGTATTGGCCCTTTCACAAATAGGGAAGAAACAGCCTTAGTCTGCAATTAGGCTGGCACTGTGAGCGCTCAATCATTTTCAATTAGACGTCAGATTAGTTCTTACGCTATCAAGCACCAGAAGCTTGCAGGATGGCTCACCATAGGGAAAACCATGCCCAAAAAGGATCCTGTGGCTTTATATCTGTCTCTGGTAGAAAGAGTTCCAATTTGCATTGGTTATTAGAGAACTGTCTCCTGTAAGAAAATCCCAGGATGTGGAGATCACAGATGACCCACAGATTATAGCATTGGCGTGCTTTGAAAAAATGCCCTGATTCATGTGTACTCATTGTTACTATGGCAGTGGATAAGAGTCCTAGGCCAGGGAACTCAAGTTATTGAACTAATGCACTTGAAGATTAAATTCACAGTACTCATTAACCAACAAATACCACTGAGAGCTTTCTATCTGACCACCACTGTGAAGGGTTCTATGGTAAGTGACAGAAAAAAGGTGTGTTGTAGTAAAAAGAACATTCCCTTCTGAATCAGACTAGGGTTTGAATCCTGAATCTACTACTTAGTAGCTGTGTGACATTGGGCAAAGCATCTAACCTCTCTGAGTCTCAGCTCTCTTACTTGCACAATAGGGATACTAATGACGACCTTATAGAACTGTTTAAAAAATTACATTCAATAATAAGCAAAAGCATCTATTATTTAGTAAGGTTTTAATAAACAAGAGTTTGAATTTTTTAGTTAATGTAAAGTATATGTATCGATAAAAGCTATGGACTCATTTCCAAGAAATGTTCAGTCTCTTTGGAGAGACAATATTATTTATAGATTATCAGGAGCAGGAGATCAAGTGTGAAGTGGAATTATATTTCACCTAATCTTTATACATTATCAATAGTATTTTAAAACATTTGCCTTATTTTTGTTTTTTAATGTCTTTATTTTCTCCACGTTCTAACCAGCTGCTTAGCTTACAAAGTATTTAACACCTTTATAAACCCAGAGCTAGATTTGAAAATACTTTAGATGTTTATTTGAATTCGGCTATCATTAAACGTTTCTTTTAGCTGAAGTACTCAAATCTACCAATTAGCCCTTCAGGAATGTTTCTTTTGAATTTTCTACACGTTTTGAATGTTTGAATAATTTTTCTTGGTGTAAAATATGTTATATGGCTATTTATACTGTAATAAACCTACTTCGAGTCTATCTTTTCAATGCAAATGAACTTTTAGATTACTTGTTTCATGATTAAAATTATACATAAAGTGCATAGGTTGGAAAAGAATAATCTATATAATCTGTGTTGACCTTCTCTTAAAGTATTTATTTTGAATAATTAGAGACTCAAAGGAAGTTACAAAAAAAAAGAAAAGTGTACAAAGAGGCGCTGGGCACACTTGACCTAACTTCTCTCAATAACAGCACCTTGCATATCTACAGCACAATATCAAAACCAGGAAACTGACACTGGCACAATCCACCAATCTTATTCAGATTTCAACATGCACCCATTTCTGTGTGTGTATGTGTGTGTCTGCATGCACATGAGCATATGCATATAGCCCCATGCAATTTTGTTACACATGTAGTTTTGTGTACCCACCATCACAATCAAGATATGAAATTGTTCCTTCACACAAGTCTCCCTCGTGCTATTATTTTATGGCCACACCAGCCTCCCACCCCCATTCCTAATACTTGGCAACTACTAACATGTCCTTCATCTCTATAGTTTTTTAGTTTCCATAATGGTATATGAATGGAATTACACAGTATATAACCTTTGAGATTGGCTTTTTTTCTTTCAGCGTAATCCTTTGGAGACGATCCAGGTTGTTGCATATGTCAATAATTCATCCCTGGTCACTGCTGCATAATATCCCATGGAATGGATATACTCCAGTTTAAGTGTTCACAGGTTGAAGGGCATTGAGGTTTCTCCTACTTTTGGCTATTATGAGTAAAGCTACTATGAACATTCAAATACAGGTTTTTGTATGAATATAAGCTTTCATTTCTTTGAGATAAATGCCTTAGAATAAAATTGCTGAATCATACGGTAAATGAACGTTTAGTTTTATAAGAAACTGTGGAACTGTTGTCTAAAATGACTGTATCATTTTACATTTCCATCAGTAATGTATGAGTGATCCAGTTTCTCCAAATTCTTGCATTTGGTGTCATTTGATATCATTACACTTTTTCATTTTAGCCATCTAATTGATGTGTAGTGATAGCTCATTTTGATTTTAATTTGCATTTGCCTAATGGCTAATAATGTTGAACACCTTTGTATCAATACGTGCTTATTTGTTTACATGCTGTTTAGTGAAATGTCTGTTCATTTCTTTTGCCCATTTTCTAACAGAATTTTTTTAACTGTTGAGTTTTTGGAATTATTTATAGCCTAGATACAAGGTCTTCATTGGGTATGTAATTTAAAAAATATTTTCTTTGAGTCTGTACTTTATTTCTTCATCCTCTTCACAACTTCTGGAACAAAAGTTTTATTTTGATTAGATCCAATTTGTCAATTTTTACTTAATGGATTGTTCTTTGGTATCAGGTATAGAAATTTTCTGGCTAGCCTTAGGGCCTGAAGATTATTCTATTTTTTTCTAACATTTTTAGTTTTGCATTTTACCCCATGATTGATTTTTTTTTTTTTTTTTTTTTGTGGTACGTGGGCCTCTCACTGTTGTGGCCTCTCCCACTGCGGAGCACAGCCTCCGGACGTGCAGGCTCAGCGGCCATGGCTCACGAGCCCAGCTGCTCCACGGCATGTGGGATCCTCCCAGACCGGGGCACAAACCTGTGTCCCCTGCATCGGCAGGCGGACTCCCAACCACTGCGCCACCAGGGAAGCCCCCGTGACTGATTTCGAGTTAATTTTTGTATAAGGCATGACATTTAGGAAGAGGTTAATTTTTTAGCCTATGAATATTTGATTGCTCCGGTGTCACTTCTTGAAAAGGCTATCCTTAGTTTATTGAATTGCTTTTGTGTCTTTGTTAAAAAACAAAACAAGACTCAGCTGGGGATATTTGTGTGGGTCTGAGTTCTCTATTCTGTTTTATTTATCTATGTGTCTATCCCTATGCCAATACCACAATATCTTGAATAATGTAGCTACATAGTAAGCCTTAACATTGTGTAGAGTGATTCTTTTTACTTTTTTCCTTCTTTTTCAAAATTGTTTTAGCTATATTCTAGGTATTTTGTCTTTCCATAAACATTTTAGAATAAAGTCCTTACTGGGATTTTACTAGAAATTACATAAATCTATAGATCAATTTGGGAATAACTGACAACTTTTCTATGTTGAGTCTTCCAGTCCTGAATTTGGGAAACTTTTTTTTTAATTTAATTAATTTATTTTTGGCTGCATTAGGTCTTTGTTGCTGCACACGCAGGCTTCCACTTGTTGCAGCGAGTGGGGGATTACTCTTCGTTGCAGTGTGTGGGCTTCTCATTGTGGTGGCTTCTCTTTGTTGCAGAGCATGGGCTCTAGGCATGTGGGCTTCAGTAGTTGTGGCTTGCAGGCTCAGTAGCTGTGGCGCATGGGCTTAGTTGCTCCATGGCATGTGGGATCTTCCCAGACCGGGGCTCGAACCCATGTCCCCTGCATTAGCAGGTGGATTCTTAACCACTGTGCCACCAGGGAAGCCCCTGAACTTGGAAAACTTTTAAGCTCTACTTTCCAATAGACATTGGTGATTCTAGTTTTAGCACAGAGCTATGAAAAGCTGAAAAGAGCATTACTCCTACACTTGTAACACAAAAAAAGCTGGACAAACTGCTAATTAACAACTTGTTTTGATCACATTAGAGAAACTGATGTCAATGATCAAACAACTAACCAAAAATCTGGAGAAGGATAGCCATCTACAGGAGAAACAGGACCTAAGCTTTTTTATTACCTGGGGCACATAGGCTCAAACACCATGTTAGCTGGGAAGAACAACTCAGGTAAAATTTTAACTGAAAACTAAAGGCCAGTTGTGGGCTACAGGTATGAAGTATGAAGCCCTAGGAGCCACAGGTATAGGGGGATTAACACTCACTTGCAAGCTTATCTTCTATGAACCCCATAAAACACTCAAAGGGAAAATATGGGAGAATTCTGGAAGAGCTTCCCTCCTGGTGTTGGCTAAGGAAGGAAAACAGCAACAACTGATGTAACATTTCCCAGAACAGCTTCTCTCATCGCCCTTACTGAACAAAAGCCTTAATCTACATGGGTAAGAGCAAGAAAAACTATAGTATTAGAACACTGGTAGAAGCTCAGTGAAGCTGGAGAAAGAGAATAAAAGGGAAAAAGCTCAAGCATTGTGGAAGGGATAGAAATACATGACAAACCTGGAACTAGGTCTGGAGGAGAGTCAGGAACACCTGTGAACACAAAACCCCTGAAACTCAAGTAAACAGTGATTTCAGGAGCCATAGACATAATTGGAACATCAGAGAATCCTCCCCTGTTCTAACCTCTACCAGCAGGCTAACAAACATGAATTAAGAGTAACAGTGGAACACAGTGGGGAGAGTGGCAAGAGACAGATTCTCTCTAGAGCACAGTCCAAAGGGAAGACACAAAGAGTAAGCAGATATTGAGAAAATAATCTCTTACAAAGCAGCCCACAGCCTGAACATAGGTATCACTGGAAAAAGTTGAAGTCTCTGGTAACCATAGCAACCAAAAAAACCTCAAATCCTGACTAACTCCTGTCAAGATTAACACACACCTCCATACTAAAGGTCTAGCAGAAGGTAAGGTACACTTGTCTCCAGGCATAAAAAATATTTACTTCAGTATCTCTTCCCCTATACAAGATGCCCAGCTTTCAACAAAAAATTATGACACATATGTAAAGGCAAGAAAAACAGACCACTAGGAGAAAGTAATCCTCAGAACAGATCTCTGGCTAGGTGTTGTGAAGCTATGGGCTCTTACTGTAAAACTCAGTACCCCAAACGTAGACTGCTTACATCAAGCAGTCTACCCTCTCTCCAACAAGGTTGCTATTGTGTTTGCACATAGTGATTGCTGTGAGAAGGGAGGTCTCATCCCACGGAACAGACCCACAAGTAAGGATGCATAGAGCCCTGGTTTCAGCATACCTCACTGTGAGATGAGGAGGAGATGTAGAGTAGAAAAAGACATTTTTTTCTCCTGCTTACCCTCGATTTATATGAATTTCTGCTTTACCAATGAAACCTATCCTAACCCATACCCAGTTATTCTGTGCAATACTTTCTGAATCAGGGTGTACAATAGACTAACCTGGCATGGAAACCTTGGATTGAATTCTACTGAATCAGTCACCTATTGCCTACAATGAAATCATCTAAATGGGACTTCTGGAGACAGTATTTAACAGGCTCCATGCACCTTAAGTGTATCATCTAAAACATGTCAGAAGTCACTGGATGAATTAACTAGTCTAATGGGGAACTTCCCTGAGTTTATGGTGGGATTGGGAATTCCTGGCAGTTAAGTTATATGGGAATCAGGTCAAAAGAAAGAGCCCTCCAGAGATGTGAAGGGCAAAGAAATTCTATCTCATTTATATATCACAGAGTTCAGGTTCAAAGATGTCCTTGATTAAAAATAACTTACTATGACCATATAAGAAACTTGTTATGTATATTCCCTTTTTACTTAAAGACCAGCAATAGCAGATATAAATGTTAGAAAGAAGGCTTAGAAATTTCAGATTTGTATTGAGTACTATAGCCTTTGAACTTCAGATAGCTTTCATATCATCCCTAGAGAATGGTGTGTGAACATTCACTTTGAATCCATTTCCATAAACTGTAACAGAGTACATAGTAGTTGCCTTATGAAGGCCAAAGTTCAGCCTAAGAATCCCTTACTATAAAGTATCAGATTCAATGACTACAACTTCACTACTATTTCCACTTATTTTTTTTTTTAAGCCAAGATGATTTTAGTTCATAAAAGCCCTAATATTAGCCCCATGCGTCCAACTACATAAAGAGAGGAAGAGTCTGTGGTGAGATTAGAAAAGAAACAGAACAAACAGGTTTTCTTCCTATGAATTCAAGTAAATCCAAAGTCAAGTATATTAATAACCTATATAGTCAGATAAATTTGGGTAAGGCCAGGTTGAAGCTATGAAGATCTCTGAACCTAAATACACTAAATAAATCATTTTATAATTTCATTGTTTTCATACAAGTAGGCAAACACTGAAATTCTAAGTCGAGAGCTATCTGAGTTTTAGTTCCTCCTGAAAGCAGAGCCTGAGACTAGGACTTGGATGGCAGTAGGTTTTGGTGGAAATTGATCCTAGGAAAGGAAAGTGAGGATGCCAGGAGAATAGCCTGGGGAGGAGGAAAAGCAGATACCCTGACTTCAGGAAGGCTGTGTAGCAGCAAGTATGAAAATGCACCAAGCACTCAAGATAGGAGGCTGTCAAGATGAAGTTAATTGAAACAGGCCCTGTAGCTGAAATTAGAGGTGGGTTAAGGGGCTGTAACTGGGGCACCAGAGGCAACTGCTCTAGAGCCTTATGGACATGCTTTAATGGATGATAAGACCAAGCATTCTGAATACCTGTGTGTAAATACTCCAGTTGCTAGAAAGGTTTTTCATAAGGCAGTTGAGAGAACTGGCAATAGTGAGTCAGGGCAATCATGTCAGATTGTCAACTGGCTCTCATGGACTCTGAGACTGCGCCAGTCTGCTTGTGGTTGCCTGTGCTTTCCTGACATGTTTAGTCTTCTTATTCCCAGATGTCTGAGATTTATGTTGATCCCAAGAGTTGTGCCCAAGGGAACATGAATTATTGGTGAATTACCAATCAAGGTGAAGAAAGAAAGTGTCAGGTGGAAGGTGTTTTCATAAAGAACAGATGCCTGGACTGAATGAAGCTTAGGAGAGGTGTGTCTGACATCTCCAGAGAGGTAGCAGAGTGTGGTGGTTTTAAGTAGATTCTAGGACCACAAAGCCTTGCTTTGAATTATGGTTCCACAAAATATCTAATGTGGATTGGTTCAAGATGGTGGAGTAGAAGGAAGTGCTCTCACTTCCTCTTGTGAAAACCAGAATCACAACTAACTGCTGAACAATCATCAACAGGAAGATACTGGAACTCACCAAAAAAGATACCCCACATCCAAATACAAAGGAGAAGCCACAATGAGACAGTAAGAGGGGCTCAATCACAATCAAAACAAATCCCGTAACTCTTGGGGGGGTGACTCACCAACTGGAGAACACTTATACCACAGAAGTCCACCCACTGGAGTGAACGTTCTGATCCCAAGTCAGGCTTCCCAACCTGGGGGTCCGGCAATAGGAGGAGGAATTCCTAGAGAATCAGACTTTGAAGGCTAGTGGGATTTGATTGCAGGACTTTGACAGGACTGGGGAAAACAGAGACTCCACTCTTGGAGGGCACACACAAAGCAACGGGCGCACTGGGACCCAAGGGAAGGAGCAGTGACCCCATAGGAGACTGAACCAGACCTTCCTACTAGTGTTGGAGGGGCTCCTGCAGAGGCAGGGGGTGGCTCTGTCTCACTGTGATGACAAGGACACTGGCAGCAGATGTTCTGGGAAGTACTCCTTGGTGTGAGCCTTCCCAGAGTCTGTCATTAGCCCCACCAAAGAGCCTGGATAGGCTCCAGTGTTGGGTTGCCGCAGGCCAAACAGCCAACAGGGAGGGAAACCAGGCCCACCCATCAACAGTCAAGTGGATTAAAGTTTTACTGAGCTCTGCCCACCAGAGCAACAGCCAGCTCTACCCACCACCAGTCCCTCCTATCAGGAAACTTGCACAGGCCTCTTAGATAGCCTCATCCACCACTGGGCAGACAGCAGAAGCAAGGAGAACTACAATCCTGCAGCCGGTGGAACGAAAACCACATTCACAGAAAGATAGACAAGATAAAAAGGCAGAGGGCTATGTACCAGATGAAGGAACAGGATAAAACCCCAGAAAAACAACTAAATGAAGTGGAGACAGGCAACCTTCCAGAAAAAGAATTCAGAATAATGATAGTGAAAATGATCCAGGACCTCGGAAAAAGAATGGAGGCAAAGATCGAGAAGAGGGAAGAAAGGTTTAACAGAGATCTAGAAGAATTAAAGAACAAACAAACAGAGATAAACAATACAATAAATGAAATGAAAAATACACTAGAAGGAATCAGAAACAGAATAACTGAAACAGGAGAACAGATAAGTGACCTGGAATACAGAATGGTAGAATTCACTGCTGTGGAACAGAATAAAGAAAAAAGAATGAAAAGAAATGAACACAGCCTAAGAGACCTCTGGGACAACATTAAACGCAACAACGTTTGCTTTATAGGGGTCCCAGAAGGAGAAAAGAGAGAGAAAGGACCCAAGAAAATATTTGAAGAGATTATAGTCGAAAACTTCAGTAACATGGGAAAGGAAATAGCCACCAAAGTCCAGGAAGCAAGAGAGTCCCATACAGGATAAGTCCAAGGAGAAACACGCTGAGACACATAGTAACCAAACAGGCAAAAATTAAAGACAAAGAAAAATTATTGAAAGCAGCAAAGGCAAAACAACAAATAATATACAAGGGAACTCCCATAAGGTTAACAACTGATTTCTCAGCAGGAACTCTACAAGCCAGAAGGGAGCGGCATGATATACTTAAAGTGATGAAAGGGAAGAACCTACAATCAAGATTACTCTACCCAGCAAGGATCTCATTCAGATTTGATGGAGAAATCAAAAGCTTTACAGACAAGCAAAAGTTAAGAGAATTCAGAACCACCAAACCAGCTCTACAACAAATGCTAAAGGAACTTCTCTAACTGGGAAACACAAGAGAAGAAAAGGACAAACCAAAAACAATTAAGAAAATGATAATAGGAACATACATATCGATAATTACCTTAAATGTGAATGGATTAAATGCTCCAACCAAAAGACACAGGCTCACTGAATGGATACAAAAACAAGACCCATATATACGCTGTCTACAAGAGACCCACTTCAGACTTAGGGACACATACAAACTGAAAGTGAGGGGATGGAAAAAGATATACCATACAAAAGGAAATCAAAAGAAAGCTGGAGTAACAATACTCATATCAGGTAAAATAGACTTTAAAATAAAGAATGTTAAAACAGACAAGGAATAAGACTACATAATGATCAAGGAATCAATCCAAGAAGAAGATATAACAATTATAAGTATATATGCACCCAACATAGGAGCATTTCAATACATAAGGCAACTGCTAACAGCTATAAAAGAGGAAATCAACAGTAACACAATAATAGTGGGGGACTTTAACACCTCACTTACAACAATGGAGAGATCATCCAAAATGAAAATAAATAAGGAAACACAAGCTTTAAATGACACAATAGACCAGATAGATTTAATTGATAATTGTAGGACATTCCATCCTAAAACAGCAGATTACACTTTCTTCTCAAATGCACATGGAACATTCGCCAGGATAGATCACATCTTGGGTCACACAAATCAAACCTCAGTAAATTTAAGAAAATTGAAATCATATCAAGCATCTCTTCTGACCACAACACTATGAGATTAGAAATGAATTAGAAGGAAAAAAAAAAAACGTAAAAAACACAGACACATGGAGGCTAAACAGTACGTTACTAAATAACCAAGAGATCACTGAAGAAATCGAAGAGGAAATGAAAACATACCTAGAGACAAACTAAAATGAAAACATGACGATCCAAAACCTATAGGATGCAGCAAAAGCAGTTCTAAGAGAGAAGTTTATAGCTATACAAGCCTAACTCTAGAAACAAGAAAAATCTCAAATAGACAATCTAACCTGACACCTAAAGGAACTAGAGAAAGAACAAACAAAACCCAAAGTTAGCAGAAGGAAAGAAATCATAAAAATCAGAGCAGAAATAAAATAGAAACAAAGAAAACAATAGCAAAGATCAATAAAACTAAAAATTGGTTCTTTGAGAAGATCAACAATATTGATAAACCATTAGTCAGACTAATCAAGAAAATGAGGAAGAGGAATGAAGTCAATAAAATTAGAAATGAAAAAGAAGTTACAACAGACACCGCAGAAACAAAGCATCCCAAGAGACTACTACAAGCAACTCTATGCCAATAAAATGGACAACCTGGAAGAAATGGACAAATTCTTAGAAAGGTATAACCTTCCAAGACTGAACCAGGAAGAAATAGAAAATATGAACAGACCGATAACCAGTAATGAAATTGAAATTGTGATTAAAAATCTTCCAACAAGAGTCATGGACATATACACACTACCAAACGTAAGGTAGATAGCTAGTGGGAAGCAGCCGCATGGCACAGGGATATTGGCTCAGTGCTTTGTGACAGCCTGGAGGGGTGGGATAGGGAGGGTGGGAGGGAGGGAGACGCAAGAGGGAAGACATATGGGAACATATGTGTATGTATAACTGATTCACTTTGTTATAAAGCAGAAAATAACACACCATTGTAAAGCAACTATACCCCAATAAAGATGTTAAAAAAAAAAAATCTTCCAACAAACAAAAGTCCAGGACCAGATGGCTTCACAGGTGAATTCTATCAAACATTTAGAGAAGAGGTAACACCCATCCTTCTCAAACTCTTCCAAAAACATTACAGAGGAAGGAACACTCCCAAACTCATTCTATGAGACCAACATCACCCTGATTCCAAACCAGAAAAAGGTACTACAAAAAAAGAAAATTACAGACCAATATCACTGATGAATATAGATGCAAAAATCCTCAACAAAATACTAGCAAACAGAATCCTACAATGCATTAAAAGGTTCCCACACCATGATCAAGTGGGATTTATCCCAGGGACGCAAGGATTCTTCAAAATATGCAAATCAATCAATGAGATACACCATATTAACAAATTGAAGAATAAAAACTATATGATCCTCTCGATAGATGCAGAAAAAGCTTTTGACAAAATTCAACATCAATTTATGATTAAAAACTCTCCAGAAAGCAGGCAGTGAGGGAACCTACCCCAACATAATAAAGGCCATATACAACAAACTCACAGCAAACATCATTATCAATGGTGAAATACCGAAAGCATTTCCTCTAAGATCAGGAACAAGACGAGGATGTCCACTCTCACCACTATTATTCAACATAGTTTTGGAAGTCCTAGCCATGGCAATCGGAGAAGAAAAAGAAATAAAAGGAATACAAATTGGAAAAGAAGTAAAACTGTCACTGTTTGCAGATGACATGATACTATATATAGAGAATCCTAAAGATGCCACCAGAAAAGTAGTAGAGCTAATCAATGAATTTGGTAAAGTTGCAGGATACAAAATTAATGCACAGAAATCACTTGCATTCCTATATACTAATGATGAAAAATCTGAAAGAGAAATTAAGGAAACACTCCCATTTACCATTGCAACAAAAAATAAAATACCTAGGGATAAACCTACCTAGGGAGACCAAAGACATGTATGCAGAAAACTGTAAGACACTGATGAAAGAAATTAAAGATGATATCAACAGATGGAGAGATATACCATGTTCTTGGATTGGAAGAATCAATATTGTGAAAATGACTCTACTACCCAAAGCAATCTACAGATTCAATGCAATCCATATCAAATTACCAGTGGCATTTTTTACAGAACTGGAACAAAAAATCTTAAAATTTGTATGGAGACACAAAAGACCCTGAATAGCCAAAGCGTTCTTGAGGGAAAGAAATGGAGTTGGAAGCATCAGGGTCCCAGACTTAACACTATACTACAAAGTGACAGTAATCAAGACAATATGCTACTGGCATAAAAACAGAAATATAGATCAATGGAACAGGATAGAAAGCCCAGAGGTAAACCCACGCACCTATGGTCAACTAATCTATGACAAAGTAAGCAAGTATAGAGAAAAGACAGTCTCTTCAATAAGTGATGCTGGGAAAACTGGACAGCTACATGTAGAAGAATGAAATTAGAACATTCCCTAACACCATACACAAAAATACACTCAAAATGGATTCGAGACCTAAATGTAAGACCAGACACTATAAAACTCTTAAAGGAAAACATAGGAAGAACACTCTTTGATATAAATCACAGCACAATCTTTTTTGATCCACCTCCTAGAGTAATGGAAATAAAAACAAAAATAAACAAATGGGACCTAATGAAACTTAAAAGCTTTTGCACAACAAAGGAAACCATAAACAAGACAAAAAGACAACCCTCAGAATGGGAGAAAATATTTACAAATGAATCAATGGACCAAGGATTAATCTCCAAAATATATAAACAGCCCATGCAGCTGAATATTATAAAAACAAGCAACCTAATCCAAAAATGGGCAGAAGATCTAAATAGACTTTTCTCCAATGAAGACATACAGATGGCCAAGAAGTACATGAAAAGCTGCTCAGCATCACTAATCATTAGAGAAATGCACGTCAAAACTACAATGAGGTATCACCTCACACCAGTCAGAATGGGCATCATCAGAAAATCTACAAACCACATATGCTGCACAGGGTGTGGAGAAAAGGGAACCCCCTTGCACTGTTGGTGGGAATGTAAATTGATACAGTCACTATGGAGAACAGTATTGAGGTTCCTTAAAAAACTAAAAATAGAATTACCATATGATCCAGCAATCCCACTACTGGGCATATACCCGGAGAAAACCATAATTCAAAAAGACACATGCACCCCAATGTTCATTGCAGCACTATTTACAATAGCCAGGTCATGGAAGTAACCTAAATGCCCATCGACAGACGAATGGATAAAGAAGATGTAGTACATATATACAATGGAATATTACTCAACCATGAAAAGAACAAAATTGGCTCATTTGTTGAGATGTGGATGGATCTAGACACTGTCATACAGAGTGGAGTAAGTCAGAAAGAGAAAAACAAATATCATATATTAACGCATATATGCAGAACCTAGAAAAATGGCACAGATGAACCGGTTTGCAGGGCAAAAATTGAGACACAGATGTAGAGAACAAACGTACGGACACCAAGGGGGGAAAGTGGTGGGGGGTGGGGGTGTGATGAATTGGGCGATTGGGATTGACATGTATACACTGATGTGTATAAAATTGATGATTAATAAGAACCTGCTGTATTAAAAAAAAGGCAATTGACTGTGTTAATCACCCTCTCAGCTGCATGCTTAAAATCAAGTGTGGAAAGATGCAATCATCACCCACTTCAAACTACTGAAGTTTGAATTAAAATATTTTGTTACTTCTGGATCCAACAGGTTTAATATATTAAATATACCCTCTAAGCCAGGTTTTTGTCAGAAGGCTTTCTGTAATGGAACACTAAATTTCTGACCTTTTTAAGGAATTGGTCTCATGAGAAACGGAGGGGGCAATCTGCTAGGTGATAGGAATGTAACAAAATGAAAACCCCAAAATGCATTATATTTGTTTGTCAATTGTATAATCAGCATAGTGAAAAGGGAGGGCAGGACATGCAGGTTCAGATCCACAGTTACCATGGCCTTATCTAGTTTCTGAGAGTGAGGTGAAGAATTGCTCCCCGATCTCCTGAGACTACATGTTCCTCTTGCATTCTCTCAGGCTACCCTGTTTATCACCCCTACTCCTAACTTTAATCACACTAGTGCATGAACAAGAAGACGGGGTTCTTGCATTCTGGCATTGTTCACTTCTTACTCATGGACAGCACGGAGCCTGCCACAGAATGCTCAATACATATTTGTCTAAGAAACTACAGCAATTATAGAAAGTGTATTTAACAGAAATAGTCTTTCTGGTCCTCATAGGTCGTGTCGGGATGTTCAGAGGTACCGCAGGATGGAGTGTTGCACTGGGTCTTGCCCTTACTCAGAAGAGATGATCCAGTCAGAAAAGCTTGTAGTAAACAATGCATTTCCCCCAAGAATTCAGAAATTTTACTTCAGAAAAACCTCAGATATAAAGTAATAATTATGAAAACTGAGGAAAAACAGAATTTCTTATAAGTAGGTGAAAAAGAATAGCACAAAATTGTACTACACCATATATTTGTATAAAAAATACTGGACCAGAATATTAATAAATACATTTGATTAAAGGGATATTGGTATTGTGGATGTTTTATTTCTAGAGATGTTGCAAAATTTGAACAATAAATAAAACATTTAAAATGAAAATGACCTTGCCCACAGCACCAAAGATGTAAACACTTATCAGGATCTGACAATCTGTTACAAATATAGACAGCAAATAAATAGGCATTGAAAATTTAGTGCGAATATTTTCTACTCTTTCAGCAGCTGAAAATAAACACAAAGAGCACACTAGTAGAAAATAAAAGGAGAGTCTCTAGTATCCTTGGTGCAACTCTAAGCCAGTTTCACCTTAACAGTCTGAAATTCCAGGAGCAGATATTCCAATGATGCCAACAGTAATCATTTTATCATAAGCATATGGAAAAGGGGCTCTCATAGTGTACAGACACAGTATTGTCATTTCTGAGCCAGGTATGGGATTAAAACAAATTCCAGCTTTTAAAATTGACTGTGTCAGACCCTGTTTCTTAGAATAATTCACTTGATGTTACTTCTCTGTCTTGACAAGAGATTTAAGTGAAGGCTCACCCTTTATTATAATTGCTGGAAATTAATCAGGAGGGATTGAAGCCATGTGCTACCATGGTAACCTAGGTCTTACAGAGTAGCTCTTCTTCCTTTCAAAGAATTAAATTACTCTGTTAATAAATTAACGCTGAAGTCATCATCTTCCCACCCCATATCACCCCTGATTCCTCTGGCCCACACAGCCCAGCCTCCATTCTAAATTGCATGAGGTTAAAATAACTCACAAGCTATCCCTCTGGCGCTGGCAAATAGGCAGAAAATAGGTGATTGAGAGATTTGCTTTCAGAATTCCATCACCTTTTCTAAACAAAGCAGGTCTTTTCAACCTTAACACTATTGACATTTTGGGCTGGATAATTCCTTGCTGGGGAGAGGGTGTCTTTCACATTACAGAATCCCTGGCCTCTACCTTTCAGATGTCACTAGTAACCCCTCCTCCCTCACCTCCCAGTTGTGATAATCAAAAATGTCTCTAGAAATTACCAAATGTCCCCTGGGGAGCAAAATCACCTCTGGATGTGAACCACTGAAATAAAGCAAAGTCCAAGGCATGAGACACCTTGTTTAAAAATATAGAAATGGATACAGCTGAGCGTGAACACATTATGGTCCTACTAAGGTAGTTTTTTTTATGAATTACATGTTCACTTACACCAAATACACGACTTGTTTTCTGACCACTAAACCTGTCTACCTCTTAAGCCCAAGTCTAACTTGATCAAGGTCCAAATCTATCTGTCCATTCTGCATTTCCTTCAACTAAAAAAGCTTTAGAATGCATCTATTAGATGTTAAGGTCCTGGAAAACAGAGATGATGTCTTGTTCATTTTATATTTGCTCACTTATATTTATATTGTGCTCACCATGGTGCTTCACGTGTAACACCTGGCAGAACATTTTGAAAGGGCTTTAGAACAAAAACAAGACAGCACCCAAAATAACATTATGCCCCTGCAGGTCAAACAGGTGGCGCAATTCCCAACCAACCACCTATTGCCAAGGACACTTGTAGATATTGCAAACAAAAAGGACACTAAAAAAGAGGTATTTTTTCTTTTGTCAGATGGAACAAACCAAAACAAAATCCCTCCACTTCTATCAATGAGAGTGCTCTATGGAAGGAAGAACACATCCAATATCCTGCCTAACACTTTAAATACTCAGAGAGTTAACTCTGAATATGGATGATCAACCACATCAATTCCTTGTAGATACATCTGCTACTCTACATTAAACTCTAACATTGTTGCTCAACCTCTTCCCAGGAGTAAACATGTCAAACAGGTGGTAGGTATTTCAAATAACCCACAGATTTTCTCTATTGCCCAGCCCTTAACTCTAACCCCTGGGCCCTTGATTGAAAAACATTCTTTCCTACTTTGTGATTCCAGACCTGCAAATTTCATATGGAGAGACTTATCTTGCAAGTGGAATTAAATAGCAAGTGCACACCAAAGGGGCTATCTCTAGAGTTCAGAGGACTCCTTCATTCATAATCAAGTCATGTTTGCTCTGGATATATCTTTGCCTGCTCCATTATATTTGATGCATCTCCAAAATAAAGGTCTTGGCACCATACCTCACTCTATGTGTTAAAAATTCCACTGAAATAGGAAAGCTAATCAGAGAAGAACCTGCTAAAATTCATAGGGATCCCAACTTGTTACCCAAATTTCCTTAGTATTCCTTGAAGCCAGAAGCAAAAGAAGGACTCAGCTACAGTTGAAGGCTTTATGCCTCAAGGCATTCTCAGACCCTGCACTAGTTCTTATAACATTCTTACTCTGCAAGTAGGGAAACCAAAGGGATGAGGACATTTTTTTGAGATCTCAGGGCCATCCATCAGCTAAATTATTATTCCTCAATTCCCAGCAGTACCTAACCCAAATACACATCTGTCATCAATTCTACCTGAAGCTACCTGCTTTATTATAATTAGTTGATCTTTGCTGTGTGCTCCTAAACCAGAACAGTCAATACCTTTTTTCCTTCACCACAAAAAGACAAAAATATACCTAGACAAGCATGCCCCAGGGGTTCACTGAAGCCCCCTCCGATTTTTCCTAGGACCTCAAATGAGACTTAGAAGTTATCTAAATTTCCCTTGTAATTTAGTTCTGTTAACAATATGTAGATGGATCTCCTACTTTATTTTGGGGGAAAAAAAGCCTGTAACAAGAATTCCATTTACTTGCTCTCAGTCATAACAGAAAAAGGACAAAATTTCAAAAGATAAAATACAATTTTGTCAAAACTCAGTCTATTATTTCAGACATGACCCACTAAGGTAGAGAATCACTGTCTCCTGATAAAGATATACAAACTTTTCCTAGACACCTTGCAAAACAACAATTCAGAGGATTTCTAGGTTTAACTAGATTTTGCAGACAACTGGGTACCAAATTTTTCTGAGATTGCAATACCTCTTTATTAATTGACTAAATCCTCAGTGAGAGACCCTTTCTGCCTTGGGAGCCCAAATGTAAACAGGATTTCTATAACCTGAAGAAGGCTTTTCAACAACAGTTTACTTCCCTAGACATCCTGAAGTACTAAAAGCACTTGTCTACTTACGCATGAGTAATCTGGACAAGCTCTTAGGAGTTTTTATAAAACCCATCAGAAATCCAGCACTTAATATAGCCTCACCCTTGACTCAGTTGTAAAGGCTTAAGCCCCTTGTCTTACAGCACTAGCTTCTTCTGTAAAAGTTGTTGGTGCTTCTGTTTAGCTTCTTCTAGGATTCTCACTTGAACTAATGATTCTTCATGCAGCTGTACTCTTACTTCCTAGAGAGAGGGCTATTATAATAGTTGAGGACCATGCAAAAATAAATAATATGGAAAATAAAAGAAAAGCTCTAGAAGATGACTGTACCCAAAAGACAGCCTTACCCAAGGTTTTGATCCTAAGTAAATTCTCGAAGGATAAATCCATGGAGAGATTCAAAGAGGTCATTTATAAAATGGCTCCTGATTCCAAAATGAAGAATGAAAAAATTATGGTTGTACCCTTCACTCAGATCATCTCTGAGTCTCCCAAGATGGCCACTTGATGATGACAGATGATCTCAATGAATATTAGCTAAATTCCTTCGTGAAACTACTCATCACCATCATTGTTACTATCTTAAATCAACACTGCTGTGGGAACTTAAAAAAAGACAGGTAAGGTTATTGGTCAGGTAAGGAAACACCTGTCAACAATATAATCCTGGAAAAACTGTAGAGTTAGGGCAGGAACTACAAGGGCCCTTTAAACACCTTCCAATAGATTGTTGCTAGCTTCCATCTTCCAAAATGTTTCAGGGATTTTTGTTGTTTTTTTGGTCTATTTCTTGTCCAAGAGCTACAGCCCTTATAGTCACTAACATTCTGAATGGTTTTGCATTTCCAGCCTGAGGTGTACTGACTTTTTTTTTTAAACATCTTTATTGGAGTATAATTGCTTTCCAATGTGTTAGTTTCTGCTGTATAACAAAAGTGAATCAGCTATACGTATACATATATCCCCATATCCCCTCCCTCTCTGTCTCCTGCCCACCATCCCCATCTCACCCCTCTAGGTGGTCACAAAGCACAGAGCTGATCTCCCTGTGCTATGCGGCTGCTTCCCACTAGCTATTTTGCATTTGGTAGTGTATATATGTCCATGCCACTCTCTCACTTCGTCCCAGCTTACCCTTCCCCCTCCCCACATCCTCAAGTCTACTCTCTTTGTCTGCATCTTTATTCCTGTCCTGCCCCTAGGTTCTTCAGAGCCTTTTTTTTTTTTAGATTCCATATATATGTGTTAGCATACAATATTTGTTTTTCTCTTTCTGACTTACTTCACTCTGTATGACAGACTCTAGATCCATCCACTTCACTACAGATAACTCAATTTCATTTCTTTTTATGGCTGAGTAATATTCCATTGTGTATATGTGCCATATCTTCTTTATCCATTCATCTGTCAATGGACACCTAGGTTGTTTCCATGTCCTGGCTGTTGTAAATAGTGCTGCAGTGAACATTGTGGTACATGACTCTTTTTGAATTATGGTTTTCTCTGGGTATATGCCCAGTAGTGGGATTGCTGGGTCGTATGATAGCTCTATTTTTAGTTTTTTAAGGAACCTCCGTACTGTTTTCCATAGTGGCTGTATCAATGGTGTACTGACTTTTATATTAAATGACTGAGGCTCATACGTTATAGGAACCATCATAAAAGAACTCTGTAATATTTTACCACTTACTCCAAAACTACACTCCTTTTATCAGTCGTAATCTTCTGGAAAGGTTGAAAGAACCAGTGTTATCCTTAAATAAAATTAGGCGACTCTCAGAAAACCTTGAGCTCCCTTAGCAAAAGCATTCCCATACCCATAATGGCCCTCAGAGACACACAGTTATCTGCCTATGAAGTGGTAACTGGAAGACCCACATGCTCTGATCACCTCCTATTCACCCCACTGGTCAAGGAGGGATCCTCTGCCCTAAATAATATGAAGTGACTTAACACTCGGCACTGAAAAATGAGATTTGCAGATATATTAGTCACATATACTTACAGCCTGGAGAAGGAAGATATCACATTCCATGCAGGACCATATGGGAGCTGACTTGGGAACAGAGGAAACCGTCTGGAACGGTGAAAGGTAGGCTTTGTAGTGGCAAGCCGTTTAGGTGACCCTTTGCTCTTGCAAGAAGATGTGATTGGCTTGTTAGAATAATTTCACAGGATTGGCTTGTTTGAATAATTGCATAGGCTGTCAGGGAGGTGAAATTCATTAAGTTGAAGATTGGATGGGCTGCAGCTCTTCCAGCTGATAGGGGAACTAGCTGAGTGGAGAGCCTTTCCCGCTATATGGAGGGGCATATCTAGAAAGAACAGAGGAGCTCATAGCTAGGCCTTTGGGGCCCCATGACACTCAAAGATATCACGGAGCACATGAAATTTTAGATATCATAATAAACCATGTGTTTAGGGAATTCTTCTCTGATACTGGACTCTTTCCTGCTGCATACAGCCATGGCAAAAAAAAACTGCCAGAGACTCACTTACTTACACATTCCTATTACCAACAGATTAAGGCTGCCCTCCTACATCTTCCTAAACAGACTCTGTATGATCTTTAACCCTAAGATTTCATCTGCTTGAAAAGACATCAGAGAAAAACTTCTCTTAAACCTTGTTGGAAGTGCCGTTAACAACAACATAGCAGTGAAACTCCATAGAGTCTATCCTTGAATTCACGTTTCACAACTAAAGAAGCAATCCAGAATTTCACATGGTTGGAAGACTACTCCAACTGAGGATTCAAACTCAGGATTCTTAGAGATTCCCTAGAGGCTGATCTTCAGAAGTAGACAGATAACCCAAGATCTTTGAAACAAGCAGATGACCTCTGATAGTGGTCAGCTTCCAGTACATGAGACTAACATCCCTGTCTAATTCCTACTTTGTTTTTCATCTGCTTATAATCATTCTTCTTCTCATTTTATAGAACTCTAGTTGTTGTCCACCCACATTGACCATTTTTCTCTCTCCTCTTTATTTTAATAAGGTAAGACATTAGGTGAGATCATTAGGTAAGATCATCATAAGGTAAGATCATTAGGTAAGATCATATTCATTCTAATGCCTCTCTCAGATTATTTCAAACAGTAGTTACTGATAACTTAGCAACTGCTGGATATGTCATTCATCACTAGACCCCAATTATAAAAACCTCTGGGTAATTCCAGTCTAATTAAGTGAAACCATAGGGAATTATATCTGAAAGTATTTTCACTTGCACCTATGTGGACAAATGACCTTAAAAAATTAATCTGTGACTTTGCTAATGTCCCTCTGTCTCAGAAAAAGAGTCAGTACAATCTATTGATCATACCATAGGTGATTCTAATTTGAATTCAACAACCTTCATAGGGCAATAAGCCAATTGCTTGCCACCAGGATTCAAATATGTAATCCATCTAATGCAAGACTTTGGTTCTGACCTCATATCGTGAACAACTACTGTTTTTCCTGGTTCTCCGTGTAACTATCAGATGTTGCTTCCTTTATAACCAGGATATCTGGTTCCATTTTCCCCAGACTAACACTTAATGCACTTTAGGAAGAATATTCTAAGACTTGTGTGAACACAGAAGCCCTCATTCTATAAATCACCAAGGCTGGAAATTCCAAATCAGATAGAAACTCCACAACGGGGCCATCCTTGATAATTCAGGCATTCAACCTGGTGGAATTACTGACTCATTGTTTATGCAAACAATCACAGCCTTGTTACCAAGAGTAGGAATCATTTAAAAAGGAAAAAAAAAAAAACCTCTAAGAAATGTATCACAAACTCCGGCAGAAGTTATTACTGATACCACTTTTTCCCTAGATGGACTACTGATCAGCCTCAATTCACTGATATAAGTAGTGATGGAGAGTCACTATGCTCTAGATTTCCTCTTGGCTAGTACTGATGGCATCTGTCCCACTGAAAATATTTCTTGCTGTATTAGGATCAATGAAACATATAAGGTAGAACAGGCTATAAAATACCTAAAGGGAAACACTACTTGGCTTAGGTTGAGCCTCATGTCCTACCAAATTTGTTCTCTTGGCCTATGTTGAGAAATTAGAGTTCCTGTTTCGAAGCATCTTACAGGGAGTATTGTTTTGTTTTTTGTCATAGTGATCAAAATGCTCATCTGGTGAATTCCACCCAGGGTCTCTAATGCTTCTGTGCAGCCACTCTTTAATTACAGATCACCACAGTGACACAACAACAAAAAATCAGGAAGACCTCACAATACAGTTGACTCTGGAGAAACTAAACAACTGCTGAGCGGTGAAGATATGAATCTCTATCATTCCCTGAATTGGTCAAACTTTCACAAGTGAGAGAATGACCAAAGGGGGAACTGATGGACAAAATATACAATCAATGGCCAGACAATATATGACAATAGAACTCTGCCCACAATCTCTTCAGCAACCAACTTGGGAAGCTAAACTACTACCTCTATTACAATAGACCCAGAACAGTCATGGCTTGTTCAATGATTTCTCTATGTTTGTCCTGGCTTCCAACTCAGGACCAACCAGAAAAAGTCAAATGTGTTCCCCAAACAATCATATAAGAAGCTCCATGATAATGTACTAAAAGGAGAAAATATTTCAAAATGTTAAGGGGTTAATATCCAAAAAATAGAAAGAACTCATACAATTTAATAGCAAAAAACAAGCCTGATTAAGAAATGGGCAGGGGACTTGAATAGATATTTTTTCAAAGAAGACATAAACATGGGCAACAGGCACATGAAAAGATGCTCAACATCACTAATCATCAGGGAAATGCAAATCAAAACCACAATGAGGTACCACCTCACAGCTGTTAGGATGGCTATCATTGAAAAAACAAGAAATAAGTGTTAATGAGAATATGGAGAAAAGAGCACTGTTGTGGCAATATAATCTGGTGCAACCACTACGAAGAATAGTATGGAGATTACTCAAAAAATTCAAAATAGAACTACCCTATGAATCAGCTATTCCACTTCTAGGTATTTATTCAAAGAATATGAAGACACTAACTGGAATAGACATATGCACCCCCATGTTTATTGCAGCAATATTTACAATAGCCGAGATATGAAAACAACCTAAGTGTCTATCGACAGATGAATGGATAAAGAAAATGTGATACATACACACACACACACACATTGAAATATTATTTAGCTATGAAAAATGAACTCTTGCCATTTGTGGCAACATGGATGGACCTTGAGGGCATTATGCTATGTGAAGTGCTATGTGAAATGTCTTTCTCTAAAGACAAATACTGTATGATCTCACTTATATGTGGAATCTAAAAGAAAAAAAAGCTCATAGAGACAGAGAACATATTGGTGGTTGCTAGAGGTGAGGAGTGAGGGGTGGGCAAAATGGGTGAAAGGAATCAAAAGGTATAAACTTCCAGTTATAAGTAAGTTATGGGGATGTAATGTACAGCATGGTGACTATAGTTAACACTTGTTGCATATTTGAAAGTTGCTAAGAGAGTAGAACTTAAGAGTTCTTATAACAAGAAGAAACTTCTGTAACTATTTAAGGTGATGTATGTTTACTAGACTTATTGTAACCATTTTGCAATATATACAAATATCAAATCACAATGGTGTACACCTAAAATTAACACTGTATGTCAATTATACCTCATAAAAAGAAAGAAGCCCCGCTGCTAGTTAGCCCACTTTCAACTTCCGTGTGCCACAACCTCCAATTAGATCATGCCTGAATTGATCATGCCTTCCCTTTATGTTCACTATAAAGCTTCCCTACTCTCTTGCCTGCCTTTGAGTCTCTGCCAAGTACAAGTGATGGTGGCTGACTCCACTACTATAGCGAGTTCTAAATAAACAGCATCTGTTTGTTCTAATTTGGTTGTCCTCCCCACACATGACTACAAGGTAACTAAGAAAAATGAAAGTCTCAGGCAAAGGAAAGAGCATTTTCAAAGACCTTGAAGTCTAAAAGAGCCTGAGAATGTGAATGACTAAAATAAGACGGTTATGCTGGAACAGCGAGCGGTAGAGGAAGGTCAGCTGTGGGTTACACCTGGCAGGGCCTTTACAAATAAAGTTTGTCTTTATTCAGGTGTATCATATAATGATTCAATATTTGTATATATTATAAAATGATTACCAAAATAAGTCTAGTCCCTCCCAGACCTGACTCCCAGAAACTGGGGGAATGTTTGCATTTTGCTACGTTTGGGGGTAATTTTTGTGCCACAAAAGATTAATATAGCAACAGAAGTGTCAACTACTTAAGCATTAAATGACATACTGCTGAACAATGTCTAGAAAAGTCACAAGTACTTGAATAGCAAATAATGCACTTCTAAATAAAAAGCACACTTCTAAATAGACTTTGAGACAGCAGATGTCTGAAGGTTTGTCTGGGCTAGAAGATCCACTTCCATGCTGACTCACTCACCCACCTAGAAAGTTAGTGCAGAGTTTGGGTCAAAGAAAGAAATTCACAAATTATTATATGTTGCAAATGGAACAGTATAGAAAATATGTCAAACTTTGTGGAATGTAGTTAATCAGTGTCTACAAAGTACTTTATAAATTTGAATAATAATATAAAAAAAGAAAAGCTTAAAATCATTGATCAAAATTTCTCTTATGAAGCTAAAGTGATTGATCAATTTAACACATATGTAGAAGGAAAAATACATTATAAGAGCAGAAATCAATAAAATAGAGAGCAAACGATCGTGAAAGTTGACAAAACCAAAATTGGTTCTTTAAAAGATTAATAAAAGTTGATAACTTCCTGGCAAGACTAATCAGAGAATTTTTTGTTCAAAAAGAAAAACTAATGATATGGAACATTGCTAGAGATCTTATAGACAATAAGGGATAAGTAGGGGTGTGATGAATAAGTTTCTCCTAGTAAATCCAATAATGTAAATGAAATGGACAAATTCTTCAAAAAGCACAATTTATCAAAACAGACCCTAAAAGCAACAGAAAATCTGAACAACTCTGAATTTTTAAAGAAATTTAATTCATTATCAGAAACCTCCCTAAAAGGGAAACTCTACTTCTAACTGGTTTCTATGATGTATTCTATCACATATTTAAGAAAGAAAGAATAGCTATCTTATGCAAACCCTTTTAGAAAATACAGGAGAAGCAAATGCTTCCTAACTTATTCTGTGAGGGAAGTATAACCCAGATACAAAAATCTCACAAAGATATTACAATAAAAGAAAAGGACATGAACATAGACAAAAATTTCTTAACAAAATATGAACAAATCCACTTTGGCAATATCTGTTGATAATTTAATACATGCTTATCCTCACCTCATGCCTCAGCTAAACCATGTTTCATATCTAATCTAGAAAACCACGTATGCATGTGTACAACACACTCTATACTGAAATGTTTATTGCAGTATTTTTTGTGCTAATAAAAAAAAGTGACCTAAATATTTGTTGATTGAGAATAGCACTATATAACTATACTGTGGAATATTTACTGTAGTAGGGGAAAACTTGTAGTGGTTCCACATTTAATAAGTTAGGTATCTAAAACACACTGTTAATTAAAAAATAAAAAGTCACAGAATAATACAAAAACAAGCTATAGAATTGTAGGAAAAATAAAAACACTCAAAACAACATTTTGTATTTTCAAATAGAATATAAATATATAGGCATAGTAATACATAAAAAGGTATCTGGAAGTATAGTCACCATGCTGTACATTACATCCCCATAACTTACTTTAAAATTTTAATACATAAAAAAGTATCTTATCAAACTGCTAAGAAGGATTATTTCTGTGAACAGTTAGAACACGGTTGTATCAAAGGGAACTTCATATCATCTACAAGATTTTGAATTTAAATAACATTCAAAGTTAACAGAGGTCATGTATTATTATATAATTAAAAAGATCAATAAAATAATATTCCAATAAAAAAATGAGAAGTGGAAAAAGAAAGGAGGGTTAAAAAAAGAAATGATTAACTAAGTGAATGATACAGAAATAAAGCAAGAAATAAATACATATGTGCACTACCTCAAGTCACAATGGTGAAGAGTCAAGGAACTAAAAACAGTGATAAAAATATATAGGAAGGAAGAAATGAGAAGCGTTGGAAGGTCTAAGTGAATGTTTTCCTGATCTGTAAAGCAAGAGTCAATATATAAATCCCAGACATGGAGATAAACTCAAGAATAAGAGTTAAATCAGTCCTCCTAGAAAGCAGGATTCCACGGGGGGCAGGGGACTGTGGCTTTTCATTATATGTCCTTCTGTCACTTTAATTTTTTTCACCAGTATACATATATCACTAATATTTTGAATTTAAGAAGGTTACAAAAAATTCAACTTCTCAACACTATGTATAAAACGCTTAATTCTCCTGTGCTTCTTTTGAGTGTAGTGATATGGAAGAAGGGATAATTTAATACCTATTTGAATAATAAGATATCACCTTTCATTTTAACTCTTTCCTAGCTTTGATTTTTAATAAACTTTTCATTTTAGAAGTTTTAGATTAATAAAACAATTTTTGAGGTTAGATGATACAGAGTTCTCACATCAAATTTTTCCTTTTATCAGTATTATTATCTTACAGTAGTATGGCACATTTCATAATTAATGAACAAATATTAATAGATTAGTATTAACTTAAGCCCATACTTTATTCAGATATCCTTAGATTTTACCTAATTTCCTTTTCCTACTCCAGGATCCCATCCAGGCTACCATATTACATTTAGTCATCCTGTCTCCTGCGGCTCCTCTTGGCTGTCAGACCTTATTTTTGATGACTTTGACAGTTTTGAAGAGTACTTGTCAGTATTTTGTCTAATTTCCCACATTTTGGGATTTGTCTGATACTTTCTTCATGGTTAGACTGCGGTTGAGAGTTTTTGGAAAGAGGACCCTGGTATAGTGCCATTCTCATTACATCATATCAAGGGAACATACTATCAGCATGACACATAACTGTTGATGTTAACCTTGATCATGTGACTAAGGTAGTATTTATCAGGTTTCTCCACTGTAAAGTTATTCTTTTCCCGCTTTTCTACACTGTATTTCTTTGGAAGGCAGTCACTATGTGGAGTCAATACCTAAGGAGCGGGGAGTTATGATTCACATCCTTGAGGGCAAAGTATGTACATAAAGTATTTGTAATCCTTTTGAAGGAGAACTTTGTCTATTCTCCTCAATATACTTATACAATATACAAAATACAGGCATGTATATTTTATACTTTGGGTTATAATCTAATGCTTGGGCCGTGGGGAGACTTCACTGAGCACCTTTTGCATAAGTAACCCTCTGTCAGGACCATGGACAGTTCTACATGGGCTTCTTTTCACATTAATGGGAATTGCAAACTCTAAAGAAACAAGAATAGAGCTGCTTTAATTATCAGAGACATCTTGGAAGACTGCCATGCAAACTCCAACCAGAACAGTGAGAAACCCAACTACAGCAGCTCTGACCTCATTACATCCTGTTGGTGTTTTGTACCAACATGACAAAAATTATGTGCTATTGCCCCAGACACTAACCTAAAAGATGGCTGAGATCTTGCTCTTACTGATGAAACTCCCCTCGCACTTTTGTCATTTTAAAATGCTGTCAATTGGTAAGAAAAATGAATCAGGCTACTTTTGAACTTGCAGATGTAAAATTTTCCAATTTAGAATGGAAACACCATAACATTTCCAACTCTAACTTGGTGAAGTTCCAGGCCATTCTGGTAGTCTGCCGGTGTCAGGACCATTTCAGGTAGGACTCTTTAGCCTCCCCTCGGTCACATTTACATATTCTTCTCTTCAACCACTATATCTGTCACTCCCACTATCTCCTGCACTCCAGTTCTGTAGCTCATTAATTGGATGATTCTGAATAGAAGCTGGCTGAGAATCTCTGTCCAAATATATCTCCATCATGTTTATCATTAACAATAACAACACCAGCAAGTGCCAAACATATTCAGCACACAAAACAAGACACAGAACTGGACTCAGGCCCTGCCCAGTGGAATCAGGATCAGAATTAAAATGCTAAGACAGAAACATGAGTCCAAAATAGTAATGCTTTCTGTAGAAAAAAAAATTCCTTGAAGAGGCAGAGATTTCTAGGGGTTCTGTCAAGTTGAATCACTCCTGCTTTGGAAATTGCTTGTATGAATTCCCTTTAAATATGTGGAAACAGGACAAAATTGATAAGCACTACCAAAAGTGTAATACCAGTCACACTTTCATTTGTTATTTTCCTTGCCTCAAGTTCAACAATAACAGGGGAAAAAAGATGTCATCTACCCAAAGGCATGGCAGATGTTGTCATGTTAAGAGTTTCTTAGGCAGATTGCAGCCCAATTACATGGCCAAGACTCAGCTCTAAACCCCACCATTCAATCACTCCTTCTAGCACCTCCTTCATTCTCTCTTTAGCTCTAAATTCTCCTTCTTGCTTTTGGAAACTTCAAGACAATTTTGAGAACAGAAGATTCTTGTCAAATTCTCACATTTTACTTTAAGGTAATTAATATTACCTGAGAATTACTCCCTATGTATGCCTTTAGGACACAGGACATGTTAAACTTTGGGGGAAGGAAGTACACAGCAGGTAAACGTGACTGGGAGCATCTGAATTTCCACAGGCTGCCTTTAAGCCTGGCTCCCTGTGTGGAGTGCTAAGGAGCCAGAGTCAGCCTTGACTCTGTCCCAACTCTACTTATTATTACAATCTCTCACCAGTTTGTAAATGAAACCTGCTGATCCCCTTTAATGGATCCTCCCAAAGACACAAAGGAGAATAAAATGTCCTGGTCAGAAAAAAAAAAAAAAAAAGCCAGTTTAATAAGCTTTAGACTGTACTTACACACAGAGAAACCTGAAGAGTTGCAATCTCATCACAGTCTACTATAATGCTATTACAACAATGCTGAAAGACATTTTTTGTAAACTAGCTAATGACCTTTTGTAGTAAACAAATTTTAGTCAAGTTGACACTTCTATATACTATTTCACCACAGTGTGGAAAAGACTACCTTGAGTGTATTATTTTGGGTTTATAGATTTTGAGTATTTAAATTCCAGTCCAGCTAATCTTTGCTCTCACATTTGATCACAGATTTTAACACTCTTTCCTGATTCTATTTAGATTGCCAATTATCTGTGTGGATTTGCATTGGTGAAGGGAGGTGGACTCCATTAACAGCAACAGAAAATGAAATTCCTGAGATATTTGGGAAAAAAATTAGCTAGTGAATCACAGTGTCTTAAGAAGCATCGTAAGAACAGCTATATAACTTAGGGCAAGTCATCCTATTCTCTTTCAGCTCCAGTCTCTCCACTTTTTCATTTTTCATTTAAAATGGGGCTAAGATTCTCTGCCCTCCTTATCTTACAAATTGGCTGCGAGAGTCAAGTGTGTGAAAGAATCATGCACACAGGAAACAGCTCAGACACTGTAATCTGATATTATTAACAAAACCCATTCATTTACCCTAGGGTTCTACTTCAAATTATTTTTTTTCTTCAGCCTTTTTACTAACTACCCTTATTCTACTCATATCCCTGCCATTCCTTCCAGGACTTAAGTATTCAAAAATAAGCAAGTTCTTTGGATTTGAAAACAAGGCTAAACCCTAATTCATACCAAAGGCCTTCCTTCTTTTGATATTTTCTTTTCTACCGCTATACTCTTATAATACCTCTGTTCTTCCTAACTTGACAACCACAGTGTGGCCTCATCTCATTTCCACCCTAAAAATTCATTCTGAAATTTATTATTCCTTTGCTCTGAAAGTCACTCTTTTACCATATCCAAGTATTTAATGTGCTCTCCCTGCAGCCACCATGGACTGTGCTCCTCCACTCCTTCATGAGAGTGGCCCTGGTTATCATCTTGCTCTACAAAGCTCGTCTGAAGGGCACATTTTCTCAATGCTCATTTCCTTTCTGTGGCATTGTGGTGGAGGATGAGACATTGTTCAGCCCACCAAACCTGACATTAACAAGCTTGTAGTAAGTTTGTAGGAGCAATGAGGAAGGCTGATTCATCTGAGTCCAGCCACCATCAATTACACTATTGAATAAGGGACAGCACTGTCAACGATGGGGACTGATCAAATGCTTAATTAAGTCCCTAATGAGAACTGCTTAAAGGCAGTTTCTGAATGCTTATATTAATGAAGTTACCATCCCAGCAGGATGCCTGGAGGGAGATCACAAGTACTTCTCACTTTTGAACTTAAGTGCTCTGTCCAAAATACAAGACAAATTGAAGATTAAAAAAAAAAAAAACCCAATACTCTAAACTGGGACAGAGTATGGACTCTCATTATTGGTAGATGCAGTTTATCAAAAAAGCACTTTCATATTTCACATCTAAATGAAAGAGATGAGAGTAATGAGAGTGAGATTAATGTGAAAGGACTAATGACAGGCAACTGTCTATGGATAGTTCTAAATGGAGATGAGATCCCATAGATTGATCTGACCCCAGTTTAGTAAAGTACCCAATATATCTGCTATACATAGAGCCCTCACAGTGGACCTCTGCCCTATACTTCACCTAACTTCCCCTACCTTCTCCAGATGTGGCCTACATTTCTTGGTAGCTCGAGTTCCTCTGACTCTACCACCCCTTGCAAAAGGAGACCTGAAGGGTGACCAGAGTGTGTTTGGGGAAAACTAGTTCAGATACAATATATTCATATAATATGGTTCAGATTCAAAAGGCCCTTACAATCCAGACACCAGGAGATATTGCTGTACTTTGGGAAACAGTGCCCCAGCCCAACAGTGGTGTATGCATAAAATCTATAGAGGCCTGAACCAGCAAGGACATGGTTGCAGAGTTGCTTATAATAGAACAGGTTTCTACAGTGGAACCACATGGCATGAGAAGCAATAGCAGTTGTAAATAGACTGATGAGAAAGTCTATTTCTTCTACACCCCTGTCCTAATTATTTTTAGACAGCTCAATCTTCCAGAGCGACTTTTTTCCATTAAGGGTAGGTGAAGACTTTAGTAATTAATTGGAAATATAGAGGCATAAGGTCATATGTTTATCCAATTTGGATATATCTAAATATAGATAGAAGCATATCTACTGGCTAAATGGTTCTTTAGGTGATATTTATATTTTCAGCTTTCATAAGCATAGACAGACATAACGATGATAGTAAAATGAAAGCATGAGAAAAACCTAAATGTGAAAGCACAAAGATTGACATAACATAAACAAAGGGTGCCGTAGTGAAGCACACTGTGTGTGGATGGTATCCACCTTCCTCACACTCATCTGTGGGACTCCTGAGTCTCACGCTCTGGTCACTTGACCATGTGTCTGGCATATTAATGAAACCTAAACATTACTAATCATGTGAGGCCATTTTGAGAATATGGTTTTATTATGCAACCTTAGAGATTATAGTTACACAATGATAAGGAAAATTAAAATTAAAAGTGAAAGAACTTATTTAAATTTTTTCAGAAGTACTTGTTCTCCAAATGCACTTGGATTTATATTTTATTTATTTCTATTTTTGAACCTGTTCCGGAAAAGATTTAAGGTGACTTCCTTTGGAATTATCTATATTCACATACTAGGTTAAAATTGGACCTTCTAGATAATTGAGACCCAGTCCCCAACTGTAGGACCTCGAGTGTGGTAAGGGAAATAAGTATGCAAATGCATACTTAATAGGAAAAGAAAATGCAAAGGTCAAACAAAATAATAACCCCACTACTTCAGGGATTCAAAGCAAGAGCAGATCTCATTTGTTTGGGGAGTTCAGCAAAACGGTCATAGAGTAGATTATGTCCAAAAAGGGCCTTACAGGAATTGGATCTGAACAGATTAGAGAATGACGTTCTAGGCAGAAGGAAGAGTCTGGAAAACCGTGCAGAAGTGGGTGTGTTCTGGGGAGATGGGGCAGTCCATTTGAGCCGGAACACAAAGTGCACTTAAAGAAATAGAGATGAAAAAAAAAAAATAGAGATAAAGGTAGAAGGGTCAGGCGAGCACAAATGAACAGCAGGTTCATGAGTGTACATAATTTGATAAGCAATAGAAACTGAAGCTAATTGACCAGGGAAAAGATCTGATCACAACTGCCCTTAATAAAATGATTAATTCTGAGGTGTTGAAGCAA
The DNA here is from genome assembly GCF_963924675.1 of Phocoena phocoena. Lineage (NCBI taxonomy): Eukaryota > Metazoa > Chordata > Mammalia > Artiodactyla > Phocoenidae > Phocoena > Phocoena phocoena. Next base: position 38,625,475 of record NC_089220.1, on the reverse strand, counting down.
GCACTGTGGAGGGAAACAGAAGCTGCCATTTTAGGGGAGAGGTTATAAGGGCTTGAATCAGGCAATGGGACTAAAAGGAAAGGGTGAGTATAAGAAGGAGCCAGAGGAATTTAATGAATGTGAGAATCTAGGAAAAGAGACAAGGACAGAGGGAATAAGATTGAATAATGGGGAGGACTGAGATAAAAGCGTGACTATGTTTTGTAAGCTATAAAGTATGGTACAAATGAATGGCTGCTGGCATCATTAATAGACACTGGTAGACCTGACAGGAAATTAGGAGGTGACCTTTGTCATAGGGAAGATTATGTACATATTTCAGTGTCAGGAGTCAGTGAAACACCTATGTGGTAGTATCCTTAAGACAGATAAAAATGTGGTGCAGGTCTGGAATTTCAGGGAGTACCGAGGACTAGAGGGAGATTTGGATACTAGCCGCAGAAAAGTTGGGATAGAATTAGGAAAATGAAGTATATCTCTGTGGGACATGGTATAGAAAAAAGAAAAGATCCAGAAATGGTCCTTTGTGGTCTGTATACATTTATAGCACAGAAAGAATATAGAAAACCTTAAAATGATCATTTAGAGCAGGGGCCAGCAAACTTGTTCTGTAAGTGGCCAGAAATATTTTAGGAAATATTTTTGGCTTTGCTACTCATACAGCCTTCTGTTACAACTACTGTCTGACACTGTAGTGTGAAATCAGCCATAGACACTACATACACATGGCTATGTTCCAATAATGGTTTACCTAAATAACAAGCAGAAAACCAAATTTGTCCTGTGGTTCAGTTTGCCAATTCCTGCTTTAGACAGGAGAACCATGATAATACAGCATCTCAAAAGAGAATTTCAAAATGAATGAGGGGAATTAAATTATGTTGTAGAAAATTTCAGGAAGAATAAGGACTGAGAAAAGGCCATTTTATTTGACGATCATCAGTCATGCTCGACAGAGCACTTCCCATAAAGTTGAGGAAGAAGAAGCCTGACTGCCAAAGAGTAAAGAGCAAGTAGATGATGCAAAATGGGATGCATGTTACTGCAACTTGCCTTATGAGAACCATGGTGGGGAAAAGCAAAGAGCCACAGGAGCTAGCATTGGAGGAGGGGAAGAGGATTGAAGGATATCTTTTAGGGCCAGAGAGATTTAAGCATGTTTGTAGGTTTGTGGGACAGAGTGGGACGAGAAAAGATACAAGCAAGAATCACTCCAAATATTTATGTCAAAATGGAAGCTTTGCATTTGGATAGAAGAATAGCAGGGAAAACCCACAAAAGGCTTATAAATGCTTTATTTCTGTAGCTGTGCTATAAGATGCAGAAAGGGAGAGTTGTACTCTGCCAATGAAGTAGAACAGAAAGGTCAAAAGCAAGCACTGGGATCAGACTAGTTATGTTTTAATTCCAGGTCTTTCTTCCCTTACCAGAAGAGTGACGTGGCACACATCACATCACTCCTTTGAAGCAAAATGAGGGTGGTATTGACCATACTCATCTCATAAAGTTGACGTGAGGATTAAGTGACACTTAGCATAGTGCAGTTAGAAAGGGCTTAATACATATAGGAGGTGTGGTTCTTATTAAAACTCTGTTGTTAATGGCCTGAATTTTCTTGCCCACAATATGATCATAGAAACTGAAGGAGGACTGCGTCACTCATAGAAACTGAAGGAGGACAGCGTCACTCACTTCTGAATCTATGACACTGGATCTAGCGGAGACCAGTATGTAAAAGTAACCTCAGTTATAAATTAGACATGGTGAAGTTTGACTATGAGCAGGCATTTTACAAGTTAAAAAAAAAAAAGAACACTTCAGAAAATTCCATGACATTTCAATATAAGAATCTTAGGCTGATGAGGAAACTAGCTAAGAGGTAAATTACTCAGCAATGTCACCCCAGTAGTTGAATTCTGGGTCAATATTAGAACTTGGGCCTCCAGGGTTCTTTATAACTTCTCCACATTTGTGGAATGTTTTCTTTTTACTGGTGCTGGTAAGGAAGTGCACTGAGGGTGAGAGAAATATATTGATTAGATCATCTGGCAAACTTTGAGTCTCATTTCCTCTACGATGATTTTCCTATCCTTGGTAAGAATGAAGAACAACCTAGGAAATTCATCATTTTTGGCGATGTTGTTTTTTCAGCTGAATCTCAAACCTAAATATAGATCTGACTCTTCCACTTAGACATTAAATTCAAAAGTTGCTTTTTGATATAAATGATAAAAGTTAATCCCATGCTCCTCTACCTGTCTCTAGATATTGCTAGAGCTGGCTATGGGTGTATGTGTGAAGACAGGCATGGGCACACAAGAGGCCAAGACACTCCTGGTACACAGTCAAGGATTTATGCAGCTAACTAGAACTTCATTTATATCTTCCCAATTTAAATTCTATACAAGTGGAGAAAATGTAATTTGCCAGCTTGTTAGTCTCTCCGATAGATTCCCCAACAACAGACCTATATTTACTTTATCCAGTTTGCATTAGATATGAAATATAATCATTTTCTCTATACTCCCACCATCAAGTAAGTACTTAACATATGTTTCTGTTGAAGAAATTATGGTGCTCATTTCATTTCTACCACAGACTGGTGGTTTAGGGAGAAAGATTTATTTTACTGTACTACAGTGATTTTCCTGCTCTGATATTTTTCTACTGCAATTTATATCTCAGAAAAAACATTAACAAAAATCATTAAAGCTGTATCTTGTTCAATAACTTGCTGCCCTCCATAAGCAACTTTATTACAATGATATTAGAACAGTTTTCCAGCAGGAGTCAGTATTTAAACTAGGAAACTTCACCTTGAATAAACTTTGTGAAAAGGCACTCACCAGGAGAAGTAACAACATATGCCATCTAAATATGTAAAAGTTGTTGGGAGAAAAATAAAATCATCAGCTATTCCTGTAACTAGCACATGGCATGTTCCTCTGATTTCTCCTACTGGGAAAGGAAAAAAAAAAAAAAAAAAGATCATCCTTGTTGACTCCCACTTGTGCTTATTCCACACCTTTTTTTTTTTTTAAGTACACGGGCCTCTCACTGTTGTGGCCTCTCCCGTTGTGGAGCACAGGCTCCGGACGCGCAGGCTCAGTGGCCATGGCTCACAGGCCCAGACGCTCCGTGGCATGTGGGATCTTCCCGGACCAAGGCACAAACCCGTGTCCCCTGCATTGGCAGGCGGACTCTCAACCACTGCACCACCAGGGAAGCCCTATTCCACACCTTTTATGTGGAAGTGGCAGGCAGAGTGATCTGGGTCTCTGACTCAATGCCTAGCAATCCAATCCAATTTACAAATCCACTCCAACCTGGAAAATTAGCCACTCCAATCTGGAAAGCCAAGCATTTCCTAATGCTTGGTTTTCACCCTTAAAGCCATGTTTACCAGGTAGAAGAGAAGATGTAAATGAGCTAGTGCCTAATATATTTATACACTATGATCATGTTATTTGAAGATAACACCTGTCTACAAAGCCCAAGAGTTTCTCAAATTTAATTCCCCTCATTAACAGCACAAGTCCACCCCTTTGTACAGGGTGATTTTGGACAAAGGCACTGGTATCAGTCAAAATGGATGCAGGCTCTAATGTTGGAGAAGAGAACTATAAGGCTGCTATGTAAGAGTTTAACCCTTTCATTACTGGATCATGGTTAAGTCCAGGGATGTCCCTTTAGACAGAAGCTCAAGGCAGGAACTTTGTTCCAACAGTACAGAAGAATTTTAACAATTCAAAGACTATAGAAATGGAATGCCAGAGCTCCTTGTGATCCTATCTTTCTTCCTTACACAGACTTCTCCCAAATACTTACCAGACAACCCCTTAATTCCAAAGGGGGAATTATTTACAATACATGCTAATCCATCTCCAATTATTATTTCTTATTTGTATGTGGGTTTTCTCATTATACCATTGACCTAACAACAACATCCCATTAAGTTCAGGAACTGTCAGATTCAAATGGATGAATCAGCTCCATGATACCATTGGCTCATTTCTACCTTACAGTTGCTTAAAAGTAAACACTCTGGAGTTACAGAATTATCACATTTATGTCACCCTTAAAATTAAACAGTTAGCCCATTCTATTTCTTCTAATTTTAATAGCACCCTTTGTTTCATTATATTAGATTTTTATTCTGAACAATATTAGACAAAAATTCTCCACTGGATTTTCTGGTAGGTACAGAGATCAGCAAAACTCTCTTAATATTTGTCAGCATCAATACTTTGAGATCCCCCCATTACAATTATGTCACTGAAAATCATAAGCTTCAAACAATAAAACTTTCAATAATATATACAAACTGTGTGTGTGTGTGTGTATATATATATATGTATATATATATATATATATATTCTATATACTTGTACTAGTTGCTTTCAAAGTTTAGATACCCAATAAAATGTTTTCCAGCTTTATTGATGTATAGTTGACACATAACATTGTATAAGTTTAACAGGTATGATGTGATGGTTTGATACACATAAATATTGGAAAATGATTACCATAATAGGTTTGGTTAACTTCTCCATCACCTTATATAATTATTTTTGTGTGTGTGTGTGGTGAGAACATTAAAGATCTACTTTCTTAGAAACTTTAAAGTATATAATAAATTTTATTAACCATAGTCACCATGCTGTATATTAGATTCCCAGAATTTATACTCATATTATAACTGGAAGCCTGTAACTCTTGACTAACATCTCCCCATTTTCCTCACTCCCGAGACCCTGGCAACCACCATTCTGTTCTCTGTTTCAATGAGTCAAGCTTCATTAGATTTCACATACAAGTGAGATTATATAGTATTTGTCTTTCTCTGACTTATTTCACTTAGCATAATGTTATCTCTCTCGTTAAAACAACAGAAAGATATTCTTAGAAAATATTTCAAAAAGCGCTTTAAAATATACCCAAACCAACTGCGAGAAAAATAAAAAGAACTTAAATGTTATGAAATACTGATATGAAAAGTAAAGCCACTAAGCATAAAATTAAGTCCAGCTATCTGGTAAAAAATCAGTTACAAAAGTAAATGCATACTTCTACTACAGAGCACGATAGTATAATATGCAGTATACTAGCCCATTTGACATAAGCAACCAAAATACTGGACAAAATTTGTGAAACAATAGTTCACAGAGATTACAGGACTATGATCCCTAAAAGAAGGGAAGTAACAAAGTGAGCTGTATAATCAACCTGGCTTTCTGCCCGAAGGTATTTGAGACCAACCAGGGATTAAAAATAGACATGCAACAAGGTAATATTTAAACTGTACAGAATCTAACAAAACAGACAGACAGACATGCAAAGAAGCAGTAAAATATAACCCATAATCAGAAGAAAACTTAACTGAAATAAAACCAAAATGCTAATGTGATAAAATTAGCAAACAAATAATTTAAGTATTATAAATATGTTCAATAATATAAAGAAAAACATGAACATGAGAAATAAAGCAGAAACTATAAAAATGGAGGTATGGGGCAAAAAAATGTAGTATCGGAAATGAAATTTTCATTGATGGGTTTAACAGCAAATTAGCGTCGCAGAAGTAAAGTTAACTTGAAAACAGGGCAAAAGGATCCATGAATACTGAAGTACACAGAGAAAAAAAGCTATAAGAAAAAATGACAGTTTCATTGACATGTGAGACAATATTAATAGGTCTAATATATGCATAATTGGAGTTCCATTGGGGGGGAAGAGGCAGGCAGAAAATATAGAGGAAAATTTATAACTTTACATGCATAGTTAAAAAGTAAAAAAAAATATAAAGTTTTAAGTCAATCATATAATCTTCTACAATAGAAATCTAGAAAAAGAAGACAAAATGAAAGCTGAAGTAAACAGTAGGGAACAACTTAAGAGCATAATCAATAAATAGCAAACAGAACAGAAAAGACAGAATCAGTAAGAACAAAGGTAGTTTCTTTGAAAAGAAATAAAAATGATAAATCTTTAGCTTAATTTATTGAAAAAGAAAAAGTAGGGGAAGAAGACATAAGTTTCCAAAATCACCAGTAAAACTGAGGGAAAATCAACATGACCCTACAGACTAAAATTACTGCAACTACCATCCCTAAAAAATACAGTAAACAACTTTATGTCAAAAACTTCAACAATTCAGATGCAATGGATATTTTTATTTAACACAAAAAGTACCAGAATTATAATTTAAAAACTTGATGACCACCCCTGTCCTCCCACAGAAAAAATAAAAAGAACATCAGGCCTAGTTGGCCTCAATCAGGAATTTTATTTACTATTTAAGGAATAAATAAACCCAATCTTACACAAAATGTTTCAGCAAATAGAAGAAGAGGAATCATATTCCAGTATTTACCCTGATAGCAAAGCCAGACAATGACAAGAAAAAAATTGCAAAACTCTATTCCTTAAAAACATAGCTACAACATTCTAGTTAAAATATTAGAAAATTAATTTAAAAATACACTAAAAGTATGTTATTAAGTGATGCATATCCCATAAATGTAAGATTAATGTTTGAAAAACAAGCTAATGTAATTCACAGACAGAATAAAGAAAAATAAAATTTTCTCAATAGAGGCAGAGAAACCATTTGACATAGTTCAACATTCATGATAAAAAAAAAAAAGAGCCACATAAAAAAATTAAAAATTAAAAAAAGTGTTTCTCAACCTGATTAAGGGCAACTACAGGTTACTATAAGGATCTACCATTAATATGAAACTTAATGGTGAAATAGTTAACATTTTCTGCCCCAAATCAAAACAAGGCAAGAATGCAAGCCCTCATCTTTCCCAATTAATATTCTATTTGAGGATCTACACAGTGCGATAAGGCAAGAAAAAGAAATAAAGCACGTATTACTCAGCAAGAGGATAGCTATTTTTATTTTCAGTTGACTTAATTGTGAATAAATAAATCCTAAAGCATCTACAAAAGGACAAAACTCCACTAGAACTACAAAGTTAATATGGCAAGATCACAGGATAAAAACTCACTATGTAAAAATTAATTATATTTCTATATACTAGAAATGAACAATTGGAAAATAAAATACAAAATTAACAAAGCAATACAATTTACATTAACATCAAAAATATGAAATGCTGAGGAATAAATTAACCAAAAGATAGGTAAGGTCCCTATATCAAAATGAAAACACAGCTATACTTTAAGAAAAACCTATGTAAATAGTCATGTCATGTTTATTGAAGAGTCCATATTATAAAAACAAAATTGTTCACAAGAACTGTTTTTTGTTTGTTTTTTATTGTTATTTTAAAAATTAATTATTATTATTTTTTTGTCTGCATTGGGTCTTCATTGCTGTGCACAGGCTTTCTCTAGTTGCAGCAAGGGGGGCTACTCTTCATTGCAGTGCATGGGCTTCTCATTGCAGTGGCTTCTCTTGTTGCAGAGCACAAAATCTAGGTGCATGGGCTTCGGTAGTTGTGGCACACAGGCTCAGTAGTTGTGGCTCGTGGACTTAATTGTTCTTCATCATGTGGGATCTTCCCGGACCCAGGGCTTGAACCTGTGTCCCCTGCATTGGCAGGCAGATTCTTAACTACTGCACCACCAGGGGAGTCCTATTTTTTTTTTTTTTTAAAGATAAACAAAACGGATAAGCCTTTAGCCAGGCTCATCAAAAAGAAAGGAGAGAGAACCCCATTTAAAAAAGTGTGAAATGAAAGAGGAGAAATAACAACTGATATCACAGAGATACAAAATATCACAAATGAATACTTATTGGACAACCCAGAAGAAATGGCTTAATTTCTAGAAACACACAATCTTCCAAGACTGCATCAGGAAGAAATAAACAATCTGAACATTTGAATAGACTGATCAATCACTATTAGTGAAATTGAATTTGTAATTAAAAAAAAAACTCCCAGCAAAAAATATTCCAGGATCAGAACTTCACAGAGGAATTAAACCAAACTCCTCAAGGGAATTAAGAAGAGCTAATACCTATCCCTATCAAACTATTCCAGAAAATTGAAGAGGAAGTAAAACTACCAAATTTATTCTATGAGGTCACAATTACCCTGATACCAGAACCAGACAAAGCTATTACAAAAATAGAAAATTACACTCCAATATCTCTGATGAGTATAGATGCAATACTCTTCAACAAAATATTAGCAAACCACATTCAACAATATATGAAAAGGATCATTCACCATGATCAAGTGGGATTTATTCCAGGCATGCAAGGATGTTTCAATATTTGCAAATCAATCAATGTGATGCACAACATTAGCAAAAGGAAGGATAAAAATCACACGATGATATCAATAGACACAAAAAAGCATTTAACAAATTTCAACATCCATTCATGATAAAACCTTTCATAACAGTTGGTATAGAGGGATCATATATAAACATAATAGAGGTCATTATGACAAACCCACAGCATACTTAATGATGAAAAGAAGAAAGTATTTTCTCTAAAATCAGGAACAAGATAAGGATGCTCACTCTCACCACTTCTATTTAACATAGTATTGGAAGTTGTAACAACAGCAACTGAACAAGGAAAAGAAAAAGGCAGCCAAATTGGAAGGGAAGAAGAGGAAGCAAGAAAACAATCCTGTTTAAAATCACATCAAAAAGAGTAATATACTTAGGAATAAACTTAACCAAGGAGGTGAAAGACCTATACTCTGAAAACTGTAAAAATTAATGAAGAAATTTGAAAATGATACAAATAAATGGAAAGTTATCCCATATTCTTAGATTGGAAGAATACTGTTAAAATGTTCATAACCCAAAGTAATCTACAGATTTAATGTGATCCCTATCAAAAAAAAAAATGACATTTTCCACAGAACTAGAACAAATAATTCTAAAATTTATATGGAAGCACAGAAGACCCTGAATAGCCAAAGCAATTTTGAGAAAAAAGAACTAAGTTGGAGGTATTACATCCCTGACTTCAGACAATACTACAGAGCTGCAGTAATCAAAACAGCAAGGTACTGGCACAAAAACAGACACAGAGATTTATGAAACAGAATAGAGGGCCCAGAAATAAACCCATACACTTATGGTCAATTAATATATGACAAAGGAGCCAGGAATACACAACAGGGAAAAGATGTCTCTTCAATAAATGGTGCTGGGAAAACCGGATAGCTACATGTAAAAGAATAAAATTAGAACATTTTCTCACCCCACGTATAAAAATAAACTCAAAGTGGATTAAAGACTAAATGTAAGACTGGAAACTATAAAACACCTAGAAGAAAACATAGGCAAAATAGTCTGACATAAATTGTAGTAATTTTTTTAATGTTGTCTAAGGCAAAGGAAATAAAAGCAAAAATAACAAATAGAACATATTTAAACTTAAAAACTTTTGCAAAGCAAAGGAAACCATCAACAAAATGAAAAGACAACCTACAGAAAGAGAGAAAATATTTGCCAATGGTATGACAGATAAGGGGTTAATAACCAAAATATATAAGCAGCTCATACAAAGCCAAACAATCCAATTAAAAATGGGCAGAAAACCTGAATAGAGATATTTCCAAGTAAGACAGACAGATGGCCACAGGTACATGAAAAGATGCTTAATATCACTAATTGTCAGAGAAATAAAAAAAACAAAAATGAAATACTATCACATCACACCTGTCAGAATGCCTATCATCAAAAAAACCACAAATACCAATGTTGGTGAGGATGTGGAGAGAAGGGAATTTTGTTCACCGTTGGTGGAAATGTAAATTGGTGCAGTCACTATGAAAAACAGTATGAAGGTTCCTCAAAAAACTAAAAACAGAATTACTATATGATCCAGCCATGCCACCCATGGATTTATATCCCAAGAAAATGAAAGCACTAATTGGAAAAGATACATGCATCCTAATGTTCATAGCAGCATTATTTACAATAGCCAAGGTAAGGAAGCAATGTAAGTGTCCATCAACATATGAATGGATAAAGAAGAAGTGGTATTTATATACAAGGGATTACTTCTCAGCCATAGAAAAGAACGAAATTTTTTCTTTTGCAACAATGTGGATAGACCTGGAGGTATTATTATTTTTTTTTTTTTTAACATCTTTATTGGGGTATAATTGCTTTACAATGGTGTGTTAGTTTCTGATTTATAACAAAGTGAATCAGCTATACATATACATGTGCTCCCATGTGTCTTCCCTCCTGCATCTCCCTCCCTCCCACTCTCCCCCTCCCACCCCTCCAGGCTGTCCCAAAGCCCCGAGCTAATATCCCTGTGCCTTGCGGCTGCTTCCCCCCAGCTATCCACCCCACCACGTTTGTTAGTGTGTATATGTCCATGACTCTCTCTCGCCCTGTCAAAACTCACCCTTCCCCCTCCCCATATCCCCAAGTCCGCTCTCCAGTAGGTCTGCGCCTCCATTCCTGTCTTATCCCTAGGTTCTTCATGACATTTTTTCCCCTCAAATTCCATATATATGTGTTAGCATACGGTATCTGTCTTTGTCTTTCTGACTTACTTCACTCTGTATGACAGACTCTAGGTCTATCCATCTCATTACAAATATCTCAATTTCATTTCTTTTTAAGGCTGAGTAATATTCCATTGTGTATATGTGCCACATCTTCTTTATCCATTCGTCCGATGATGGGTGCTTAGGTTCTTTCCATCTCCGGGCTATTGTAAATAGAGCTGCAATGAACATTTTGGTACATGACTCCTTTTGAATTTTGGTTTTCTCAGGGTATATGCCCAGTAGTGGGATTGCTGGGTCATATGGTAATTCTATTTGTAGTTTTTTAAGGAACCTCCATACTGTTCTCCATAGTGGCTGAACCAATTCACATTCCCACCAGCAGTGCAAGAGTGTCCCCTTTTCTCCACACCCTCTCCAGCATTTATTGTTTCTAGATTTTTTGATGATGGCCATTCTGACTGGTGTGAGATGATATCTCATTGTAGTTTTGATTTGCATTTCTCTAATGATTAATGAGGTTGAGCATTCTTTCATGTGTTTGTTGGCATTCTGTATATCTTCTTTGGAGAAATGTCTGTTTAGGTCTTCTGCCCATTTTTGGATGGGGTTGTTTGTTTTTTTGTTATTGAGCTGCATGAGCTGCTTGTAAATTTTGGAGATTAATCCTTTGTCAGTTGCTTCATTTGCAAATGTTTTCTCCCATTCTGAGGGTTGTCTTTTGGTCTTGATTATGGTTTCCTTTGCTGTGCAAAAGCTTTGAAGTTTCATTAGGTCCCATTTGTTTATTTTTGTTTTTATTTCCATTACTCTAGGAGGTGGGTCAGAAAGGATCTTGCTGTGATTTATGTCATAGAGTGTTCTTCCTATGTTTTCCTCTAAGAGTTTGATAGTTTCTGGCCTTACATTTAGGTCTTTAATCCATTTTGAGCTTATTTTTGTGTATGGTGTTAGGGAGTGATCTAATCTCATACTTTTACATGTACCTGTCCAGTTTTCCCAGCACCATTTATTGAAGAGGCTGTCCTTTCTCCACTGTACATTCCTGCCTCCTTTATCAAAGATAAGGTGTCCATATGTGCATGGGTTTATCTCTGGGCTTTCTATCCTGTTCCACTGATCTATCTTTCTGTTTTTGTGCCAGTACCATACTGTCTTGATTACTGTTGCTTTGTAGTATAGTCTGAAGTCAGGGAGCCTGATTCCTCCAGCTCCTTTTTTCGTTCTCAAAATTGCTTTGGCTATTCGGGGTCTTTTGTGTTTCCATACAAATTGCGAAATTTTTTGTTCTAGTTCTGTGAAAAATGCCAGTGGTAGTTTAATAGGGATTGCATTGAATCTGTAGATTGCTTTGGGTAGTAGAGTCATTTTCACAATGTTGATTCTTCCCATCCAAGAACATGGTATATCTCTCCATCTATTTGTATCATCTTTAATTTCTTTCATCAGTGTCTTATAATTTTCTGCATACAGGTCTTTCGTATCCTTAGGTAGGTTTATTCCTAGATATTTTATTCGTTTTGTTGCAATGGTAAATGGGAGTGTTTTCTTGATTTCACTTTCAGATTTTTCATCATTAGTATATAGGAATGCCAGAGATTTCTGTGCATTAATTTTGTATCCTGCTACTTTACCAAATTCATTGATTAGCTCTAGTAGTTTTCTGGTAGCATCTTTAGGATTCTCTATGTATAGTATCATGTCATCTGCAAACAGTGACAGCTTTACTTCTTCTTTTCCGATGTGGATTCCTTTTATTTCCTTTTCTTCTCTGATTGCTGTGGCTAAAACTTCCAAAACTATGTTGAATAAGAGTGGTGAGAGTGGGCAACCTTGTCTTGTTCCTGATCTTAGTGGAAATGCTTTCAGTTTTTCACCATTGAGGATGATGTTTGCTGTGGGCTTGTCATATATGGCCTTTATTATGTTGAGGAAAGTTCCCTCTATGCCCACTTTCTGGAGGGTTTTTATCATAAATGGGTGTTGAATTTTGTCAAAAGCTTTCTCTGCATCTATTGAGATGATCATATGGTTTTTCTCCTTCAATTTGTTAATATGGTTTATCACATTGATAGATTTGCGTATATTGAAGAATCCTTGCATTCCTGGAATAAACCCCACTTGATCATGGTGTATGATCCTTTTAATGTGCTCTTGGATTCTGTTTGCTAGTATTTTGTTGAGGATTTTTGCATCTATGTTCATCAGTGATATTGGCCTGTAGTTTTCTTTCTTTGTGACATCCTTGTCTGGTTTTGGTATCAAGGTGATGGTGGCCTCGTAGAAGGAATTTGGGAGTGTTCCTCCCTCTGCTATATTTTGGAAGAGTTTGAGAAGGATAGGTGTTAGCTCTTCTCTAAACGTTTGATAGAATTCACCTGTGAAGCCATCTGGTCCTGGGCTTTTGTTTGTTGGAAGATTTTTAATCACACTTTCAATTTCAGTGCTTGTGATTGGTCTGTTCATATTTTCTATTTCTTCCTGATTCAGTCTTGGCAGGTTGTGCATTTCTAAGAATTTGTCCATTTCTTCCAGATTGTCCATTTTATTGGCATAGAGTTGCTTGTAGTAATCTCTCATGATTTTTTTTATTTCTGCAGTGTCAGTTGTTATTTCTCCTTTCTCATTTCTAATTCTATTGATTTGAGTCTTCTCCCTTTTTTTCTTGATGAGTCTAGCTAGTGGTTTATCTATTTTGTTTATCTTCTCAAAGAACCAGCTTTTAGTTTTATTGATCTTTGCTATCGTTTCCTTCATTTCTTTTTCATTTATTTCTGATCTGATTTTTATGATTTCTTTCCTTCTGCTAGCTTTGGGGCTTTTTTGTTCTTCTTTCTCTAATTGCTTGAGGTGCAAGGTTAGGTTGTTTATTCGAGATGTTTCCTGCTTCTTAAGGTGGGCTTGTATTGCTATAAACTTCCCCCTTAGAACTGCTTTTGCTGCATCCCATAGGTTTTGGGTCGTTGTGTCTCCATTGTCATTTGTTTCTAGGTATTTTTTTATTTCCTCTTTAATTTCTTCAGTGATCACTTCATTATTAAGTAGTGTATTGTTTAGCCTCCATGTGCTTGTATATTTTACAGATCTTTTCCTGTAATTGATATCTAGTCTCATGGCGTTGTGGTCAGAAAAGATACTTGATACAATTTCAATTTTCTTAAATTTACCAAGGCTTGATTTGTGACCCAAGATATGATCTATCCTGGAGAATGTTCCATGAGCACTTGAGAAAAATGTGTAATCTGTTGTTTTTGGATGGAGTGTCCTATAAATATCAATTAAGTCCATCTTGTTTAATGTATCATTTAAAGCTTGTGTTTCCTTATTTATTTTCATTTTGGATGATCTGTCCATGGGTGAAAGTGGGGTGTTAAAGTCCCCTACTATGAATGTGTTACTGTCTATTTCCCCTTTTATGGCTGTTAGTATTTGCCTTACGTATTGAGGTGCTCCTATGTTGGGTGCATAAATATTTACAATTGTTATATCTTCTTCTTGGATCGATCCCTTGATCATTATGTAGTGTCCTTCTTTATCCCTTTTAATAGTCCTTATTTTAAAGTCTATTTTGTCTGATATGAGAATTGCTACTCCAGCTTTCTTTTGGTTTCCATTTGCATGGAATATCTTTTTCCATCCCCTTACTTTCAGTCTGTATGTGTCTCTAGGTCTGAGGTGGGTCTCTTGTAGACAGCATATATAAGGGTCTTGTTTTTGTATCCATTCAGCCAATCTGTGTCTTTTGGTGGGAGCATTTAGTCCATTTACATTTAAGGTAATTATCGATATGTATGTTCCTATTCCCATTTTCTATATTGTTTTGGGTTCGTTATTATAGGTCGTTTCCTTCTTTTGCATTTCTTATCTAGAGGAGTTCCTTTAGCATTTGTTGTAAAGCTGGTTTGGTGGTGCTGAACTCTCTCAGCTTTTGCTTGTCTGTAAAGGTTTTAATTTCTCCATCAAATCTGAATGAGATCCTTGCTGGGTAGAGTAGTCTTGGTTGCAGGTTTTTCTCCTTCATCACTTTCAGTATGTCCTGCCACTCCCTTCTGGCTTGTAGGGTTTCTGCTGAGAGATCAGCTGTTAACCTTATGGGGATTCCCTTGTGTGTTATTTGTTGTTTTTCCCTTGCTGCTTTTAATATGCTTTCTTTGTATTTAATTTTTGATAGTTTGATTAATATGTGTCTTGGCGTATTTCTCCTTGTATTTATCCTGTATGGGACTCTCTGTGCTTCCTGGACTTGATTAACTATTTCCTTTCCCATATTAGGGAAGTTTTCAACTATAATCTCTTCAAATATTTTCTCAGTCCCTTTCTTTTTTTCTTCTTCTTCTGGAACCCCTATAATTCGAATGTTGGTGCGTTTAATGTTGTCCCAGAGCTCTCTGAGACTGTCCTCAGTTCTTTTCATTCTTTTTTCTTTATTCTGCTCTGCAGTAGTTATTTCCACTACTTTATCTTCCAGGTCACTTATCCGTTCTTCTGCCTCAGTTATTCTGCTATTGATCCTATCTAGAGTACTTTTAATTTCATTTATTGCGTTGTTCATCGTTGCTTGTTTCATCTTTATGTCTTCTAGGTCCTTGTTAACTGTTTCTTGCATTTTGTCTATTCTACTTCCAAGATTTCGGATCATCCTTACTATCATTATTCTGAATTCTTTTTCAGGTAGATTGCCTATTTCCTCTTCATTTGTTAGGTCTGGTGGGTTTTTATCTTGCTCCTTCATCTGCTGTGTGTTTTTCTGTCTTCTCATTTTGCTTATCTTACTGTGTTTGGGGTCTCCTTTTTGCAGGCTGCACGCTCGTAGTTCCCGTTGTTTTTGATGTCTGTCTCCAGTGGCTAAGGTTGTTTCAGCGGGTTGTGTAGGCTTCCTGGTGGAGGGGACTAGTGCCTGTGTTGTGCTGGATGAGGCTCGGTCTTGTCTCTCTAGTGGGCAGATTCACGTCTGGTGGTGTGTTTTGGGGTGTCTGTGGCCTTGTTATGATTTTAGGCAGCCTCTCTGCTAATGGGTGGGGTTGTGTTCCTGTTTTGCTAGTTGTTTGGCATAGGTTGTCCAGCACTGTGGCTTGCTGGTCGTTGAGTGAAGCTGGGTGCTGGTGTTAAGATGGAGGTCTCTGGGAGATGTCCACCGTTTAATATTATGTGGAGCTGGGAGGTCTCTTGTTGATCAGTTTCCTGAAGTTGGCTCTCCTACCTCAGAGGCAGAGCCCTGCCTCCTGGGCTGGAGCACCAAGAGCCTTTCATCCACACGGCTCAGAATAAAAGGGAGGAAAAGTAGAGAGAATTATTAGAAGTATGAGGAAAGAAAGAAGGAAAGGAGGAAAGGAAGGAAGGAAGAAAGAAGCAAAGAAGGAAAGAAAGGAGGGAGGGAGGGAGGAAGGAAGGAAGGAAGGAGGGAAAGAAGGGGAAAATGTAGAGAGAATTATTAGAAGTTTGAGGAAAGAAAGAGGGAAAGGAGGAAAGGAAGGAAGGAAGAAAGAAGCAAAGAAGGAAAGAAAGGAGGGAGGGAGGGAGGGAGGAAGGAAGGAAAGAAGGAGGGAAAGAAGGAGAAAATGTAGAGAGAATTAGTAGAAGTTTGAGGAAAGAAAGAAGGAAAGGAGGAAAGGAGGAAAGGAAGGAAGGAAGAAAGAAGCAAAGAAGGAAAGAAAGGAGGGAGGGAGGGAGGGAGGAAGGGAGGAAGGAAGGAAGGAAAGAAGGAAAAAAGACAGAAAGAAAGAAGATACAGTAAAAATAAAATAAAGTATAATATAGTTATTGTACTAAAAAATATTTAGAACAAAAAAAAAAAGAAAAAGAAAAAAAAAAAAAAAAAAAAAGAACAGATAGAACCCTAGGACAAATGCTGGAAACAAAGCTATACAGAGAAAATCTTACACAGAAGCATACACATACGTGTTCACAAAGAGAGGCAAAGTGGGAAAAATCATAAATCCTGCTCCCAGAGACCACCTCCAACCTGGGGTGATTCGCTGTCTAAAGGAGGGAAGGAAGGAAGGAAAGAAAGAAAGAACGAAGGTAAAGTACAATAAAGTTATTACAATTAAAATTAATTATTAAGAAAAAAAAATTTTTTTTTTTTTTTAAAAAAAAAACATGGACGGATAGAGCCCTAGGACAAATGTTGGAAGCAAAGCTATACAGAGAAAATCTTACACAGAAGCATACACATACACGTTCACAAAGAGAGGCAAAGGGGGAAAAATCCTAAATCCTGCTCCCAGAGACCACCTCCTCAACCTGGGGTGATTTGCTGTCTAAAGGAGGGAAGGAAGGAAGGAAAGAAAGAAAGAAAGAACGAAGGTAAAGTACAATAAAGTTATTGCAATTAAAATTAATTATTAAGAAAGAAAAAAAATTTTTTTTTTTTTTTTAAAAAAAACCATGGACGGATAGAGCCCTAGGACAAATGTTGGAAGCAAAGCTATACAGAGAAAATCTTACACAGAAGCATACACATACACGTTCACAAAGAGAGGCAAAGGGGGAAAAATCCTAAATCCTGCTCCCAGAGACCACCTCCTCAACCTGGGGTGATTTGCTGTCTAAAGGAGGGAAGGAAGGAAGGAAAGAAAGAAAGAAAGAACGAAGGTAAAGTACAATAAAGTTATTGCAATTAAAATTAATAAGAAAGAAAAAAAAATTTTTTTTTTTTTTAAAAAACCATGGAAGGATAGAGCCCTAGGACAACTATTGGGAGCAAAGCTATACAGAGAAAATCTTACACAGAAGCATACACCTACACGTTCACAAAGAGAGGCAAAGGGGGAAAAATCATAAATCCTGCTCCCAGAGACCACCTCCTCAATTTGGGGTGATTAGTTGTCTAAAGGAGGGAAGGAAGGAAGGAAAGAAAGAAAGAAAGAACGAAGGTAAAGTTCAATAAAGTTATTACAATTAAAATTAATTATTAAAAAAAAATTTTTTTTTTTTTTTTTTAAAAAAAAAAACCCATGGACGGATAGAGCCCTAGGACAAATGGTGGAAACAAGAGTATACAGACAAGATCTCACACAGAAGCATACATGCCCACATTCACAAAAAGAGGAAAAGGGAAAAAAATCACCGATCTCGCTCCTAAATTCCCCCTCTTCAATTTGGGCTCACTCCCTGTCTATTCAGGTATTCCACAATGCAGGGCACATCAAGTTGATTGTGGAGCTTCAATCCGCCGCCTCCGCGGCTGCCGGGAGAGACCTCCCCCTCTCCTCCCTGCTCTCACAGCTCACAGGAGCTCAGCTTTGTACCCGGCCCTGCCCCTGCGCGCTGATCGCTGGAGGGCGTCTGTTTTTTTTGCTCAGACAGGACGGGGTTAAAGGAGCCGCTGATTCGGGAGCTCCGGCTCACTCAGGCCGGGGGTTGGGGGATGGGGGAAGGCGGGGCACTGCGTGCGGGGCGGGCCTGCGGCGGCAGAGGCCGGCGTGACGCTGCACCAGCCTGAGACCCGCCGTGCGGGAAGCTGTCCCCAGATCCCGGGAACCCGGCAGTGGCGGCCTGCACAGGCTCCGCGGAAGAGGGGCGCGGAGAGTGACCTGTGCTCGCACACAGCCCCCCTGGTGGCGGCAGCAGCAGCCCCAGCGTCTCCCGCCCGTCTCTGGGCTCCGCAGTTTCAGCCGCGGCTCGCGCCCGTCTCTGGGGCTCGCGCTTCCCGCCGCGGCTCGCGCCCGTCTCGGGGGCTCGCGCTTCCCGCCGCGGCTCGCGCCCGTCTCGGGGGCTCGCGCCCTCAGCCGAGGCTCGCGCCCGTCTCTGGGGTTTGCGCTTTTTAGCCGCGGCTCGCGCCCTTCTCTGGAGTTCCTTTAAGCAGCGCTCTTAAACCCCTCTCCTCGCGCGCCAGGAAACAAAGAGGGAAGAAAAAGTCTCTTGCCTCTTCGGCCGGTGCAGGCTTTTCCCCGAACTCCCTCCCGGCTAGTCGTGGCGCACCAACCCCTCCAGGCTATGCTCAAGCCGCCAACCCCAGTCCTCTCCCCGCGCTCCGTCCAAAACCGAAACCCGAGCCTCAGCTCGCAGCCCCGCCCGCCCCGGCGGGTAAGCAGACAAGCCTCTCGGGTTGGTGAGTGCCGGTCGGCACCGATCGTCTGTGCAGGAATCCCCCCGCTTTGCCCTCCGCACCCGTCGCTGTGCTCCACTCCGCGGTCCCGAAGCTCCCCCCTCCGCCTCCCGCAGTCTCCGCCCGCGGAGGGGCTTCCTAGTGTGTGGAGACCTTTCCTTCTTCACAGCTCCCTCCCACTGGTGCAGGTGCCGTCCTTATTCTTTTGTCTCTGTTTTTTCTTTTTTCTTTTGCCCTACCCAGGTACGTGGGGAGTTTCTTGCCTTTTGGGAGCTCTGAGGTCTTCTGCCAGCCTTCAGTAGGTGTTCGGTAGGAGTTGTTCCACGTGTATATGTATTTCTGGTGTATCCGTGAGGAGGAAGGCGATCTCCACGTCTTACTCTTCCGCCATCTTCCCGCCCCCATCTCATATTCATTTC